>NC_041381.1:37253159-37302016 GCF_002162155.2 Triticum dicoccoides | reverse complement strand
ATTACTAGTTTTGAAATAAAATGAAATTTTTTTTTGAAAAAAACTTAGTAATGGTGCACCAGTGGAAAGTGCGCGATTACTAGTTAAAACTAGTAATGGCGCAGTGAGACATGGTGCGCCATTAGTAACAATTTTTTTTATTTTTTTTACTTTTTTTTAAAACTACTTAATGGCGCATGACGGATGTGGTGCGCCATTACTATGTCAATTAGTAATGGTGCACTATGCAACGGTGCGCCATTAGTTACAATTTTTTTTTATTTTTTTTTCAAAGCTACTAATGGCGCACCACACACCAGGTGCGCCATTAGTAATATATTACTAATGGCACACCGAGACATGGGGCACCATTAGAATATAGTAATGGCGCACCACATCACAGGTGCGCCATTAGTGGTCATTCCATCTATAGCCCTTTTTGTAGTAGTGGGGTGTGAAGCTCCCAAGCTGTATTATGGCATAATAGCCGGTTTAACAGGTAGTACTCCACTTTGTCAGCTGAAGCCCCCATGTAACCAAAAGACATGTAAAGAAAAACGGCAGAGGCCCTGCTTGTAGCAAGGACGCCGGTTTATTATACTGATTATAATATATACATTGTCAAAATATCTACATAAGAGAAGCCTATGGCTCAAGTGTAGTAAGGCCGAAGGAGAGCTATGTTCCATGGCCGCCGGGTCTCCTCATCAGAACTGCGTGAGTTGTCTCGAATGTCAATGAGGTAGTATGATCCATTGTGCAGATTCTTGCTGACCACAAAGGGTCCTTCCCAAGGTGGGGATAACTTGTGCATATCGATCTGATCATGGATGAGCCGGAGCACTAAGTCGCCTTATTGAAAGGTTCTTGTTTTAACCCGGCGGTTGTGATAACGCCGCAGGTCTTGCTGGTAAACCGCCGATCGAGCCAAAGCCATGTCCCGTTTTTCATTTAATAGGTCCAACGCCTCCTGGCGTGCTTGCTCATTGGCCTCTTCAACATAATTAGCAACCCGGAGTGAATCATGACGAATATCACTTGGGAGGACCGCCTCTTCCCCGTAAACCATGAAGAAAGGTGTGTAACCCGTTGATCTATTGGGGGTGGTGTTGATGCTCCATAAGACATAAGGTAATTCTTCCACCCAACAACCCGGTGTCCGCTTTAAGGGAACCATGAGCCGGGGTTTGATACCCTTTAATATTTCTTGATTGGCTCTCTCTGCTTGACCATTGGACTGGGGGTGAGCCTCGGATGCTATATCAAGCCGGATGTGCTCTCTCTGACAGAAGTCCTCCATCACACCTTTATAAAGGTTTGTGCCATTATCCGTGATGATGCTGTGTGGAAAGCCAAAGCAGAAGATGATCTTCTTGAGAAATTGAACCGCCGTAGCTGCATCACACTTGCTGACTGGCTCCGCTTCAACCCATTTAGTGAACTTGTCAACCGCCTCCAACAGGTGGGTCTTCTTATCCTTGGAGCGCTTAAAGGGCCCCACCATATCAAGCCCCCAAGTAGCAAACGTCCAAGTGATGGGAATCAACCTTAGCTCTTGAGACGGAAAATGAGCTCTGCGCGAAAACTTCTGACATGCGTCACACTGCTTTACCAGATCCTCAGCATCAGCATGAGCTGTTAACCAATAGAACCCATGATGAAAAGCTTTCGCAACCAGGGACTTTGAACCGGCATGGTGACCACAATCCCCTTCATGAATTTCCTATAGAATCTCTTGGCCTTCTTCAGGAGAAACACAATGCTAGAATACGCCTGAAACGCTGCAGCGGTGTAACTCGCCATTGTGAGTAACCATGGACTTTGATCGCCGGACTATCTGTCTGGGTAGTACCTCATCATCTGGTAGCTCGCCCCGGTTCATATACGACAAATATGGAACCCTCCAATCTGGAATCACATGTAAAGCGGCTACCAATTGGGCCTCCGGATCAGGAACAGCTAAATCCTCCTCTGTAGGCAACTTAACAGACGGGTTATGCAAGATATCTAAAAAGGTATTGGGAGGTACCGGTTTATGCTGAGATCCCAGCCGCCTTAAAGCATCTGCTGCTTCGTTTTTGCGCCGATCAATATGCTCAACCTGATAACTGTTGAAGTAACCCGCCACAATATCCACCTCGCATCTGTAAGCTGCCATGGGTGGATCCTTTGAATCCCAACTTCCAGAAACTTGCTGGGCCACCAGATCAGAGTCTCGAAAACATCGTACCCGGACTCAATTCATCTCCTTGGCCACACGGAGACCATGGAGTAAAGCCTCGTACTCATATGCATTGTTAGTACAGGGAAACATTAAACGGAGAACATAACGAATTTTATCACCTCGAGGGGAAGTAAGGACAACTCCAGCCCCCGAGCCCTCCAATTGCCTGGATCCATTAAAGTGAATAGTCCAGTATGTGTTATCCGGTTTGTCCTCTGGTGCCTGTAACTCGGTCCAATCATTGATGAAGTCAACAAATGCATGTGACTTGATAGATGCCCAAGGCATATACTTCAACCCATGCCGGCCAAGCTCAATTGCCCACTTTGCAACCCGGCCAGTTGCCTCCCTGTTCTGAATTATATCACCCAAAAGAGCTAAACTGACCACTGTAATGGGATGGCCTTGAATGTATTGTTAGAGCTTCCCAATCGCCTTAAAAACCCCATATACCAGCTTCTGCCAATGCGGATATCGTTGCTTTGACTCGATAAGCACTTCGCTGATATCGTAAACTGGCCGTTGAATTGCATATCCCTTTCCAGCCTCCTTGCGTTCAACCACAATTGCCACACTGACAGTACGGGCATTAGCATCCATGTACAATAACAAGTCTTCAAACGCCGCATCAGCCGCATCACTCCAGACAAAGGTGTCTGTTTTCTTCAACATCTGATATAGAGGGATCGCCTTCTCCCCCAAGAGGCTAATAAACCGGCGCAGGGCTGCAATTCGACCCGCCAGACGCTGAACATCATTAATACATGTCGGTTTAGCCAAGGATGTAATCGCTTTGATCTTTTCCGGATTAGCTTCAAAGCCTCTGTTGGATACTAGGAAACCTCAAAGCTTGCCTGCCGGAACACCAAAAACACATTTGTCCGGATTGAGCATCATCTTATAAACCCGAAGATTGTCAAAGGTCTCCCTGAGATCATCTATCAATGTCTCCTTCTTCCTGGATTTTACAACAATGTCATCGACATATGCATGAACATTGCACCCAATCTGAGTGTGAAGACAATTTTGCACACAACGCTGAGAAGTCGCCTGGGCACTCTTGAGCCCAAAAGGCATAGAAACATGATAGAAGGCTCCAAAGGGAGTGATGAAGGCTGTCTTCTCCTAGTCCTTAACTGTCATTTTGATCTGATGATAACCAGAATAAGCATCCAAGAAGCTCAAACGCTCACAACCCGCCGTCTCATCAATGATCTGATCAATACGTGGGAGAGCAAAAGGATCTGCCGGACAAGCTTTGTTCAAATCTGTGTAGTCCATACACATACGCCAAGTGCCGTTTTTCTTAATAACCAGCACCGGATTAGCCAACTACTCAGGGTGAAACACTTCG
The DNA here is from genome assembly GCF_002162155.2 of Triticum dicoccoides. Classification (NCBI taxonomy): domain Eukaryota; kingdom Viridiplantae; phylum Streptophyta; class Magnoliopsida; order Poales; family Poaceae; genus Triticum; species Triticum dicoccoides. The sequence goes on along the minus strand of NC_041381.1, from coordinate 37,298,459 downwards.
ATGATAAAACCAGCAGCCAACAGTCGGGCTACCTCCTCACCAATGGCCTTGTGTCTTTCCTCGTTAAAGCAGTGAAGATACTGCTTGACTGGTTTAAACTTGGGAGTGTGCACAGCGAGTTACGTCGGTACACCTGGCATGTCAGAGGGCTTCCATGCAAAAATGTCCCAGTTCTCATGGATGAACTCGATGATCGCGCTTTCCTATTTCGGATCTAGATTTGTGCTGATGCTAAACTGTTTGGATGAATCGCCAGGAACAAAGTCAACAAGTTTAGTCTCATCAGTCGGTTTGAATTTCAGGTTCGGTTCATTCTCAGTGGTGGGCTTCTTCAGAGGGGTCATGTCTGTTGGATCAATATTGTCTTTGTAGTACTAAAACTCCTCTGTGGCACAAACTGACTCAGCATAAGCCGCATCACCCTCCTCGCAATCCAAAGCGATATTTCGACTTCCGTGTACTGTGATGGTCCCCTTATGACCCGGCATTTTGAGCTACAAATAAATATAACAGGGTCTCACCATGAATTTTGCATGAGCTGGCCGTCCAAACAGTGCGTGATATGGGCTCTGGATCTTTACCACTTCAAAGGTCAATGTTTTAGACCGGGAATCGTGCTCATCACCAAACACAACCTCCAAAGCTATCTTGCCAACAGGATATGCTGATTTTCCTGGTACCACACCATGAAAAACAGTGTTTGACGGTTTAAGACTCTTATCTGTCAATCCCATGCGATGAAAAGTTTCATAGTACAGGATGTTGATGCTACTCCCTCCATCCATGATCACTTTGGTGAATTTATAACCTCCCACCTGAGGTGCTGCCAATAAAGCCAGGTGACCCAGATTGTCAACCCAGGGTGGTTGATCCTCTCTGTTCCACACAATGGGTTGCTCGGACCACCGCAAATAATGTGGTATTGCCGGTTCAACAGCATTAACTGCCCTCTTGTGAAGCTTCTGATCACGCTTGCACAAACTGGTAGTGAACACATGATACTGCCCACCATTCAACTGCTTCGGGTGACTTTGAACACCTGATTGCTGATGATTCCCCTGATTGTTCTGTTGACCGTTACCACCTTGATTGTTCTGGTTACCCGGATTATTCTGAAATCCAGAGTTTGAACCGCCACCACCATGAAAACCTAGACCTGAACCGCCCGATGGACCGTGATCATATCACAAAAGATCAGAGTTTTTGAACTCCTTCATAATGAAACAATCCTTCGAGAGTTGTGTTGCTGGGACCTCCTTGGTCCCGTCATTTGGGCAGGGCTGGTCCAACAGACGCTCCAGATTCATCGCCGCCACGCTGGGGCGGTTTACCCTTATGATGCTGCATATTAGTGTTAGCCACAAAATCTGAATTATCTGCTTTGCGCTTACCATTATTCCCATGGCCTCCCTGGCTATGTTGTTGTCCCTTCGCACCGGCATTCGTCTTTCCCTTCTCCGGTTTCTCCTCGTCAGAATCGGGATCATTGGTACTATCAGAGTCGTCATATGTGACCAAGGCTACCATAAGGGTTCCCATATCATTGCAGTGGCGCTTGAGCCGTCCCAACTTCATCTTCCGTGACTTAAACCGGCAATTACACTCCAGTGTTATGATTGCTTGGCTAGCATTAATCCGGTTCGACAAATGTAAAACTTCTGAAACCCGGCGCACCCAATGAGTTGTTGACTCGTTCTCTCCTTGAACACAGTCATCTAGATCCACAGTGGACATAGGATCTTTACATGTATCCTTGGAATTTGCTATAAACCGGGCCTTCAATTGGTCCCATGACTCGATGGAGTTAGCTGGTAAGTTCTTCAACCATGTACGGGCTGTTCCCTCCAACATCATCCACATCCAGCATCTCCATTGCCATCTCATAACTTTCCACCATGCCCCGGGCGGTTGATCAACATTGTAATCAGGTACCTTATGCGGACCCTCGAAATCCTTGGGAAGTCGCACGTTACGGAGAGCCGGAATGAGGCACGGTACTCCCCAAGAACTAAAGGCAAGCCTAATGCCTCGGTCTACTGACGCTGCAGGTTGAACCGGGCCGGGTTGATGACGACCTGCAAATTGTGCTGCTAAAGCGGCATCCCTTCGTGCTCTGCCATTATCCACCACGTCCTGAGCATTTACCTCACCACGCGTCGGATTGGGTCCTTGAGGGGTATCACGGTGCCGTGCACTGCTGGACACCTCCGGTTCATCTATGCGCCTGCTATAACTTCTGCTCGGACGGGGGGTCATGTGAATCCAGTCTCGACTATATGAGTAAGCCTGCTGCTGCATCATAGCAATCTGAAGAAGATCCCTAGCTCGCTGCGTTTCAACCGCTGCTGGCGATTCACCCTCCATCGGAATAGCTGTCACCCGGGATGCCGCATCTATCATATTATCCAAAGGGGTAGAAAAGTGACCCGGTGGGGGCATTTTGTACCATGGCGGGTTGTCTGTTCATCGAGGTGGACCCATCATTTGAGGTTGATCCGGCGCTCCAGTCCTTGGCACGATATTCCGGTTTACTGCTGCCGGGTTGTTGGTCCCTGCCCCTGGCGTAGTGAAGAGATTCATCGCATTATAATCCGCCAACAAGCGACATTGATGTCTCCTCCTGAATAATTCGTTCGAGGCGTTCTGATTCAACAAAAGTCGATATTTCTCGGTCTGAATCCTCTGCGCCTAGGCATCTAAAGCGGCCCGTTCCTCATCCATCCTGGTATCCTCCGTAGCCAAGTCCTCCTTGGCATGCGTTATCTGATCCCGTAACTTGGCGACCTCTGCGTTATGCCGATCTTGAGTCTCTAGGGGTAACTGTTGTGGCCAATAACGTCATCCAAGCATCCATCAATCCAGACAGAATTTGAGCCAGCCGGCGCGCGGAGCCTCCTGGCCCTGCCGCTGGCCCGGAACCTAATGCCGCCGCGCTAGAATTCTGCAAGGTTGGTTGTGTACTGGCCATGAAGATTGCAACCCAGTTTCACGGTTCAAGAAATTCTGGAATACTAGTGCCATCGGAATACCCTTCGAACACACCGTCGTGAACTTGGTACCAGGACTCGGTTTCACCGGTGGATGATTCGCTGTCGGAATAAGCGACCGTCTCACCTTCGGACACCGGTTCAGATCCGATCCCATGGACACATCCGACGAACGCACGCTTCACGACGGGCTAAATCTTGGATGGACTCGTACGCTGAGCCGTTTCGACGAGGTCGGTGCAGATGTCGAACTCAGGGCTCGGTTCGCCGATTATGCCGATGAAGACATGGATTCCTCCAAAGAGGACCGGGTATCCGTACTCGATTGAGCCAGTGTAGGGGCCCCAGCCTGCATCGTTGATGTAGAGTTTGCCGCGATGACACTTGGTCATCCGGCCAACAGCGTACCCTTTGAGTCCTCCGAAGCTGCCCTTCAAGAACTCGAAACCATCATGCGAACCACCCCACGGTTGGCGCCAACTATCGTGGAAATATCACGTCAGATGTCCTCGTGAAAGGACTTAGTCGTGGAGCCATCGTGACAGGTTAGCTTAAAGGGGTTAAACCGGACAAAGGACACAAGGATTTTTATACTAGTTCGACCCCTTCGATGAAGGTAAAAGCCTACGTTTAGTTGTGATGGAATTATTGGGGTCTCGATAACCAGGGAGAAAAACACGCTATGCCTGGTTCTCGAGTTGTCGTTTCTTGTTTCTGAACCGCCGCCGGGTCGTCCCCTTATATACACGGGTTGACGCCCGGCCGGTTTACAGAGTCCCGAGGCCGGCTCATAGAAGTGTCCGGCTCGGTCTCTCCTTTCCTAACTTACAATACAAGTTATATAACCATGGCGGTTTACCACTATGGACCCTAACCCACCTTTGGGCTAAGGGCCTCTAAGCTTCATTAGTAAAGCGCCATCTTCTGGGTCTTCGTGGGCTTTAATATAGTTGAGGGTGAACCGGCCGCTCCTGGGCGGTTTACACTCAGTAGTTATATCCCCAACAAGTAGCATAAAGTAAAGTAGTGGTAGTGTTATCAACCTCGGTCAGAGATCCTTTCTTGACTCCTGGCGAGAAAGCATCCTAGAGTCATACTATCCAGTTATCACCTCAAGTATCCAGTTATAGTTGTATCGGTCGGGATACAACTCCAAGTGTCCGTTACCGTAGGACAGGCTATCGATAGATATTTTCTTCCCTGTAGGGGTGCACCAACTTACCCACCACGCTCGATTAACTCCGTCCGGACACACTTTCCTGGGTCATGCCCGGCCTCGGCCAAACAATACGCTGCAACCCGACCTAGTCTTAATAGAGTGGTCAGCACGCCGGACTAAACCTATGCCCCCAGGGGTCATGGGCCATCGCCCCGGGAACTCCTGCATGTTGCGAATGCGGCCGGTGAGCAGACCGAGCTACCTCCTTAAAAAAGGTAGGTGCTTACCAGTCCAGCCCAGCACGCACCGCTTAGTCGTTGATGTCTATTAAGCTTAGGCTGATGCATACGACGCAGAACGCCCATACTATGCCCACGTGATGGTTACTGCTATCAGGCCAAAGGCCCCTCGGATCAAATAACCAAATCGTAGTTGATTAGGAACGCGCAGTAACAAGCAGAGACTCACAAAAGATGTTACCCCATCGCCCCATCTCGAGGACTTGCGGCAAGGTCTAAGAATGCCCGGCCACGCCTCGTAATTATCTCGCGGGCACCCTCCAGGTCAACTTGACTCCTCATCACTCACGGGTACCCCTCAGGGTCGACCCGCCTTTCCAAGTAACAGTTGTAAAGTCCAGGTATCCGTGTGTCCAAACATCAAGGGGAAAACCCGAGGAGTCACCCCCGGTGAATTCCACTCAATGTAATCATCAAGGTGAACATAAGAGGAACCACCCCCGAGGTTCACACTTGAGGGGATGGCCGATAGAGTCGTATCGAAAGTGGTTAAGGAGGAAATCACCCTCGATGAACACGACCGAATAGCTACAGTACAGAGTTCTCATCAGGAATGATGTATGAGGTTCCACCCTCGGCACTCGATGGTAACTCTACAGTGTCGAGCACAAAAGGGGCGTGATGTGATGTGAGGTATCGGGCTCTAATCATCGATCACATTGATCGAGTCGTTGATGATGAAGCAGGGGCAACAAGGACAAGGTGGTGGGGTTACTGATGGATCACTAACCAACATATATTAAGCAGTTTAGGATAAGCAGGTAGGTATCAATAAGAAGGTTACAAAAGAAGGCTATGCATCAGAATACGAGCAATCAATTACAGTAGCAAAATCTAATGCAAGCATGGGAATGGAATGGGCGATATCGGGATGATCAAAGGGCGGGTCTTGCCTGGAAGCTCTGCCGAAAAGGAAGAAGGGTCGTTGTCAACGTTGTCGATCACAGGGGCAGCATCGGCCTCGGGGTCTACCGGAGAGAAGAGGGGGAAGAAACACTAAATATAAATGAAGCATAGAATCAGAAAGCATAACATGGCAATATGCTGAGCCGGGTGTGACCTAACATATGGCTACACGATATATGTGAAGCGGGAATTAAACCGGGAATGTATTCTCGGTTTCGGACCTGTGTCAGACAGGTGACCGGAGGGGGAATATTACATGTTCAATATGCTAGGAGCGTGTGACAGATAAACAGACCGTGAAATCGGATTCGTTGGATTTTTTTCAGCCGCTTCCATGTAGAAAACATTTTCATCGGAGTTACGGTTTAATTTCTATGAATTTATAAAGATTAAAGTATTTTCTGGAATTATTAATATTAACAGAAAATGAATATTGCATCAACATGATGTCATAGTGACGTCAACAGTCAACAGCCGCACTAACCAGGTCAAACCTCACCAGTAGGGCCCACCTGTTATTGGTAGTGGGCTATCAATAGTTCATTTTAATTTAAACAGAGTAATTAGTGACTGGACCCCACAAGTCAGTGACTCATTAGTTTAGCTAATTATTTTTATTTAGGAAAATGTTTTAATTAGGTTAATTAGGCGGGGGGTGTCAGTGGCACTGAGTGCCCAGCCAGCATAGTTGACCACGGTCAACGTGGTCAACTAGGTCCAGGGGCCCCACGGGCAGTGACCCACAGGCGCGGCCCGCTAGTCCCAGGTCAGCGCCGGCGCCGGAGCAATGCCGCGAGGCCATCTGTGGCGGCCGAATGCCGGAAATGGCCGGAATCGCGCTATGGCGCATCATTTGAGCCATGGTCGGGCGCGTTCGAATGGTACCAATGTTTGGGCCTGGGAATGGCCGGAACATCGCCGGCGTTGATGTTTAGCGGCGGTGGTTTTCGGGCGACGACGGAATCAACAAAGTCGTGCGTGTTAGCTCGAACTAAAAGCGTGGGGGATGATCAACGCGAGTGCCTAGTGGGCGAGCTTGATGGACACGATTAGATGGTCAAAAGGTCACCGGAGTAGCTCGGGGAAAAGGTCAAAAGGTCACCGGCAGCGACGTGTTGGGTCAAAGTGGCAGCGTGCGCTAGCGGGCTCGGGGAAAAGCATGCGCATGGGCGTTGGGCTCCTGGTAACCTCATGAGCTCCGCAACGAGCTCGGACGCGAGTTGCGGCAACGGTGGCCACTGCGACGAGCTTCACCATGGCGGTGGGGCAACACCAATGGCGACGGCAACTAGGGGGCGAGATCGACGATGATAGCATAGGGGAGAGGTCGAGGAGCTTACGGAGGAGCGCGCGGTGGCTCGTTGGAAAGTTAGGAGCAGCAGGGCGCCAGAATCGCAAAGGAACACCGGTGGCGTCGATGTAGGGGTGCCGAGCTCGAGGGACTGTTCGTGGGTGAAGGAGAGGTCAATAGCGGAGCCCTTGGGGCGGTCCTAGGTGAAGGGGACGGCGGAGAGCGCGTAGACGGTGCTGGCCATGGCGATTGCGGTGGTGGCCCTGGCGGATCTGGGCATGGAGGATCTGATGGGGAGAGGGAGAGGCGGAGTGGACAAGGGAAGTGAGCGGGTGAGTGGGGTGGCAGAGCAAGTGGAAGGGGAGCCTGAGGCATCAATGGGATCCTTATCCCCCCCCCCCGTCAACGGCGAGGTGGTTCGGTGGCGACGTGCGGGCACGCGCCCTCGGTCGATTCTACAGGGGGAGGGGAGAGCGTCCGGGGAGGTAGGTGGGCCGGCCTGCTGGGATGGGCCGAAGCCCAAGGGGAGACCATGGGCTCTCCCACCCCTTCTCCTATTCTTTTCATTTTTTACTTTTTCTTTGTCTTTTAACAACTTTCTGCTTTAGCTGTTTTTGGCCATTTAGAGACTTTGCAAAAATGTTGGTTCACCACCAATATTACCAGAAGAATACTTTCCACATGATGAACATTTTAGTTTTCATGTTTGAGCATTTTGTGAATTTCACACATAATTTAAAATTGAATTCGATTGGAATTTGGAATGGGATATTGATCAAAGTGACTAAATACTATTATAGAAAAATGATTAGCTTGATCTCAGGGATTACTATAGCATCATTACACTGGGGTGTTACAAACTACTTTGAAAAGTACTAACAACAAAGATGTGCATAATGCGTTGTTATAAATTTTGAAATGGCGCAAGGGGTAAAAACAAGGTAAAAGAGTTAGTACCATCCTATAGTTGACTAATGTCTTCTTCAATGTGCAAACAAAGATCTTGTTATTATTCGTCGCAAGTTTCTTCATCCTAAAAATCTTTCTGAGTTTCTTGACTTGACTGATATTCATGGACATCTCATTTCCCCATATGCACAATGGGTTGAATAGTGGGTCTAAGCCTGTGACAGCAGGACCTACATGTGCAAGACCAAAATGTAAGAAACCTAAATATTAGAATGATTCCTGCAACTGCACAATAATGTGCTATTAGCGAAAGGACCATGAATGAGAAAAGCATTTAAGGAAGATTTTGATCAGGTTAACTGAGAGTTGCCACACTATCAGTAGAATATTATTGAGTACATCCAAATTCGATTTATTTCTCACATGCATAACAATACAAAATTGTACCCACAACAAATGAAAATCAAATTGTAGAATGGAACCAAAAACTTAAATGGATAACTGACCAAATGAACCAAAACAGTTAACTGAGCACGACATTGCAGAATAGAAACATGTACTAGAAGATAATAAAGTTAAGAAAACAAAGAATGCTTGAGAACATTACTACGAAATCTAGCAATTATTAGACCAAACATGTTAATTGAACATTATATTTCAGAGGAGCAAACTATTAACCGAACATCAGATTGCATATTAAACTTATAGAGGACAGATCACTAGAAGGCACTGGTCTTGGCCTTGAGAAAACAACATGAACTCTATTTTAAAGTAGACAACCGCATAGTGGTGTCGACGGCGGCCTCGAAGACGAGGTGCTCCTCCAAGATCTGGCAGTCGGCACACATGGTAGGCATAACAACCTCATGCGAGCGTGCGGCCGCGATTTTTTTCTCCACTGCGAGATGCTACTGAGCTCCATGTTATACTGCGTGCAAAATGGCTGTGGGCGACACTTAATTGTTGGACGAGGCCAGTGATTTCGGCGGTAAGTGTCGCTACGTCGGTCTGGGCATGTGGGACGGGGAAGGAGGAGGATGGTGTGGGTGTGGTGTGGATTACCTGACCATATCGACGAGGCCGTGCAGCAAGAAGAATGGTCGGCGGCAAGAAGGTCATTGCTACTTCTTTAGCTTGCGCTGGTTTTTCCATTGAAGAGGAAAGGGTGATGTAGCAAAGTAGAGATAATTATTTCCCTCAGTTTGAGAACCAAGGTATCAATCTAGTAGGAGATGAACACACAAATCATGAATACCTGCACTAACAATCAAACAACTCGCACCCAACGCGATAAGGGGGTTGTCAATCACTTCACGGTCACTTGCAAAAGTGAGAACTGATAGAGATATATAAACAAAAGATAAAATAATTTTGGTTTTTGGTTTATAGATTGGGAAGTAAAATATTGCAAAATATTAGATCAAAAACTAGTATGGTGGAAAATAGACCCGGGGGCCATAGGTTTCACTAGAGGCTTCTCTCTTGAAGGCAAATAAAACGATGGGTGAGCACTACTATTGAGCAATTGATAGAAAAGCGCAAAGTTGTGACGATATCTAAGGCAATGATTATGAAATATAGGAATCACATATGTGTCAAGTAGACCGAAACGATTATGCATGTACTAATATTACTCCACACATCGACTGAAACGATTATGCATCTAGAGTATTAAGTTCATGAAGAACAGAGTAACACCTTAAGAAAGATAACATGATGTAGAGGAATTAACTCCAGCAATATGATGAAAACCCCATCTTTTTATCCTCGACGGCAACAATACAATACGTGCCTCGCTACCCCTAGTTTCTCACTGGGTGAGGATATCACAAGATTGAACACAAAGCAAAGCACTTCTCCCATTGCAAGAAAAACCAATCTACTTGGCCAAACCAAACAGATAGTTCGAAGAGAACTACCACTGGTAAGCGTTGGTGCTATAGAAACGTCTTTTAGCCCCTTTACATGACGACATTTGGAACTGTCGCCAAGTGAGTGTGGGCGATAGGGGGATCCTTCCCACATGATCCAGAACCCGTCGTGGATATGCCCTCCTGGCACACACGCTCGCGAAAAACAGGTCGTGTGCGACCAGCGAGCGCTCAAATACGGAAATACGTATAGTAGAGCTAAAAAACACAATTATATGGAGAAATTGTTTCCGGTCGCAAGTACATCCCACACAGTGAGTCCCTGCTAAACGTTTCCGTTCACAGGTACATCACACACAATTTTTCCCGTTAAATAGTTTGCGTTATTGAATGTATCACATGCGGTAAGTAAAAGAAAATGTGTGGAAAAGGCTGTCCATCACACATAGTTTTTATTTGGTAAACATTTGCGCAAGGTGGCCTAACGGAAACCGTTTTCAAGAGAAAGTCATGTGTGATTGTTCATTCATCCAACACGGTTTATTCCTAGAAACTGTGTGTGTTGCCTGAGGTCATCGCCCACGCTATTTTTTCAATAACCGTTTGCAATATCGAAACCCAATTAGTAGGCTAATTTTCCATTAGAAGGCTTATTGCCCTATTATTAATAGTCCATTTATTAATCTAAATGGCATTCATATTAAGCTCACAATATATTTCATTTCCATATTAAGGAAGTAGAATTTCATAATTGAAATACATCAGAGTACAACATGATATAGCTTTAGCACTCAGCTACCCCATTACACAACTGCACCAGCACCAAGCTCCACATGCAACATGTAGAACCTTTCGAAATTAGCATCATAGACGGTATATAGACCGATGCATCTCATCTGGAAAACTACTGAAAAGGAAGAATAATATTGAGCCTTCATTCATGTTGAAGGTCTTTGCAACTTTTGGTTAGTGCCTATGGATGATTGACCATCCGTACTTCGTCCTCTTCAGGAACACTTCAATATTGAACCATGGGTGTTGTATGAAAACCTTCCTCGACGCCTGACCATACAGGTGGTTTGAGAGGTAATCATCAGTGAACTGCTTTGGAAAGGCCTGATAACAAGGATGTGCGTAAATATCTTCTCTATATCGGAAATGGAGCAAAGGAATAAAAAAAGGCAATGTACAATAGTTAGTACCATCTTATAGTGAACTGATGTCTTCTTCATTGTGCAGACAAAGATCTTGTTGTTTTTTATCGCTAATTTCTTTATCCTCATCTTTCCGAGTTTCTTGAGTTGATTGATATTCATGGACAACTCATTTCCCCATATGCAAAAAGGGTCGAACAGTGGGTCAAAACCTTTGACAGCAGGACCTGCATGTGCAAGACCAAATTCTTAAAAACCAAAATATTACAATGGTTCCTGCAATTGCACAATAATGTGCTATTAGAGAACGGACCATGCACATGCTAACCTCGATTGAAAACCTCAGTGCTTCCCATTGTTTCCCTGCAACACATATAAGGTAGTTAATCATAAGGTTAAGTAAGGGCTCGCATGCAATTAGTAAAACATGTTGATGAAAAATAAGCACATTGCAGATTCATCAGATTAATTCAAGTCACATAGATAACCCATTTATTCAAACCAAGCATAATTAAGAACTAGGAAATATAGCACTTGTATATGTTTCTCATCTATTAAGTGCAGCCAAATAGAATTTATTCCTGACATGCACAACAATACAAAATTCTACCCACAACAATTGGACATCGCATTGCTAAATTGAACCAAGCAGTTAACTAAACACCACAACAAATGAACCAAACATTAACTGAGCACCATGTTGCACAACATAACATACTCGTAATAGAAGATTAGACAGTTAACAAAACAGTTAACTATAGCCAATTGCAGCAAGTGTATTTGTTTTTCATGTATTTACTACAGCCAATAACAGAATGCACCCACAACTATTGAACATCGCATTGCAGAATTGAACCAAATAGTTAACTAAACACCACAACACAAATGAACCAAACATTAACTGAGCACCACATTGCACAATGTATAACCAAACCAAGCATGCTTGACAACTCGGAAATATAGCAATTTTATTTGTTTATCATGTATTTTGTAAAGATAAATTCAATTTATTGTCACATGGAAGACAATACAAAATTGCAGCCTGAAGAATTGAACATCACATTTGCAGAATTGAACCAAACAGTTAAGTGAAGACGACAACTAATTAACAAAACAGTTAATAAGTGAGCACCACACTGCACTACATATAGAACAAATACACTAGAGCAACAGATTGCATGGTAAAATTAGATAGCACAATTCACTAGAATTTGTGAAGGAAAGGTAGGAGCAGCACACGCAATGGGTAAACCGAGCATGCTTAACCGGCGTAGCTAGCATATGCCAAGGTGCTCCTCCAAGATCTGGGGGTCGGCACGAATGGCAGCCATCGCGACCTCATCTACGCATGCAGACGCTACTTGCTTATCCGCTGCCAAATGCTCCTTGAGATCCTTGCTATACTGCATGCGCCATTTCTTAGTGCGGCGCTTATTTGGTGGGGGGGTAGGTGAATTGGGTGGAAGGTGTCGCACTCGCTGTCAGTGTCAAAACCGGCGGATCTCGGGTAGGGGGTCTCGAACTTTGCATCTAAGGTCGATGGTAACAGGAGACAGGGGACACGATGCTTACCCAGGATCGGGCCCTCTCTATGGAGATAATACCCTACTTCCTACTTGATTGATCTTGATGAATATGAGTATTACAAGAGTTGATCTACCACGAGATTGTAATGGCTAAACCCTAAAAGCCTAGCATGTATGACTATGATCATGAATCTCCCTCCTCCGGATTAAGTCCTCCGGTTTATATAAACACCGGGTTGATCTAGTGTTACACAAGTTCGGTTACAAAGGAAGGAATCTACATATTTGATCGCCAAGCTTGCATTCAACGCCAAGGAGAGTCCCATCCGGACACGGGTGCAGTCTTCGGTCTTCGCGTCTTCGCGGCCCATCTGTCCGGCCCATGGCTAACAGCCTGGACACCCGAGGACCCCTTAGTCCAGGACTCCCTCAGTAGCCCCTAAACCTGGCTTCAATGATGACGTATCCGGCGCGCAAACTTGTCTTCGGCATTGCAAGGTGGATTCCTCATTCCGAACTCCAAGATAGTCTTCAGACGTAATGATCATGTCCGGACCTGTAACACACACACCGCACACAACCGCAGAGAATATCATATTCAACGAGTCCAATACGCTGACAACTTCTGGCAACATGACATCACGTCAGCCCGGTCACAATTTCCAACCGTTTTTCATCTGCCGCTCCGTGTTTCGAGACGCGGTTGCCATTGGCATATCCTGTCGAAGCAGAGATCGTGTCCCCTTATTGCGTGATTCTCATCAATACGGGCATGGGTAACCCAACCATGCCGTTTACACATGCCGTGGAAATAGGCGAATGGGGAGGCGTTCGATATTTACTTCCTTTATAAGGAGATAAGAATCCCCTTTCTTCACCCACGCCTCCTCTTCCTTTCCATTCTTCCATTCTCGAGCTCTAGCACCCCAATTCCCATATTCTCCAGCTCAAGGAAGCATTCAATCAAGTCTGGATCCGGAGGCGAAGGCAAGTGGATGGTCTCCTCCATCAAGGAGAAGGACATCACCCAGCTTCGAGCGGCCGAGTACCTAGCGAAGGGGATCGCCCATCGTCTGCCCTCCAAGGGGAAAGTCATCCCCACTCCGAAGCCTACTGAGAGGTAGTTTTCCTCCCTCACTTCGTCCACTGACTAGGGTTTCCACTTCACCCCTTAGTCTGCGGACTCATGTACTATTACGGTCTAGATTTCCATGATCTAGCCCCAAACTCCTTCCTCAATATCTCGGCTTTCATTGTCGTGTGCGAGGCCTTCCTCCGCATCCATCCGCACTTCGGCCTATGGCTCAAGGTCTTCAACGTGAAGCCGAAGGTGGTGGACGGTCAGCACTCGGAGTACGGAGGCGCCATGGTGAGTAAGATGCCCAACGTCATTTGTCCTAGAGGCACTTTTGAGGAGACTATCAAGGAGTGGCAGAAGCAATGGTTCTACATCACAGAGCCACGCGGCGCCACTTGGGCGGCAGCTCCCGAATTCAAGGCCGGAGCTCCGATGCTGCTCACCTCCTGGAAGGAGAAGGGCCCCAACTGGTCGGCGTCAAACGAGTTCATAGCGCTGCAAAGGCGAATTCAGAGTATGGTGGATAAAAACATCAAGCTCGTCGACGTGATCCCGTTGATGCTGGTTCGCTGGATTCTCCCATGCCAAAGACGAAGCTTCCCTTTATGGGAATTCGATCCGGTGAAGTACCAGACCCTGGGAGGGCTCTTCGGAACTACTCACGAATATGCCTAGAAGTTGCTCTTCAAGGGTAACAAGAAGCCGCCGGTCATAGATTCGGACCGTGGGCATGACCACACGCATCCCGCCAATGAGGTAAGTTCCCCTTTTCTGAAGGCGTACCCTCTACTTGTTTGTTCGAGGAGGATGCCTAACCTCTGCTTTATTTTTTCAGGTGTGGACGGAGAGAGCGGAGCGGGATTCATAGTTCGGCTATGCTGCCCGAAGAGCCAGTCAGCCCGCTCTTGGCGAAGATGCTGGTTCCGGCGCCCTATAGGCCGCCGGAAAAGAAGGCCAAGAAGAAGGCCAAGGGGGCCAAAGGTGGCCCCCGTTGCAAGGGTGCTTTGGGCGTGACGTCCGAAGACGAAGTGACCCTTTCCTCCGCCGCTGAGGAAGTCAACGACGAAGAGGAGGAGGAGAACATCCCTCCCCCTGATGAGGGAAAGAAGAAGAAGAGGGAAGCCTCCACGAACCTGGAGGCGGAGACGTCCAATAAAGGGTAGGGATCCCTCGCGGATAACTCCGCGTCGGACGTTGACAGCAGTCTGGAGCGACGCCCCCGCACTAAGCCTCGGGCTGCATCGTTAGTGCTAAGATTCGTACATGCCCATAAATCTAGCATCTCCTATTTGTTGTATTGACATGATTAGTTATGCTATTTCAGTCCGGCCCACGATAGCTCCCAACAGTTCTGGTCACGAGGTTTGTTAGATTCAAAGGCAATGGCCAGCGAGTCACAGCCAACCGCTTACTGCCCCCAGGCCAAGGGCGACGCAGAGGTGCTGTCCCAAGGACTATCCTAGGCCGGGAGAGGCTCAGGAGGCGCCAGAAGGCGAAGCCTCTGCCGCCGGACACCAGGGCAGCCAATCCCGATGGAGACTGGTGGTGAGGGTCGTATTCAGTTTGGCCCTCAGCCGGATTCGATTTCGGAGATCGATACGGCTCCGGAATCCAGCGCGCAACCTCCTTCGAAAGAAGGGGGTATGCCTATTCCACCGGTGACCCCTGTCCAACCAGGGGCACCGTTGTGAGGCGCTTCCATTGTGGATGAGCACCGTGTTCTTATGGGCACGATAATTGAAAGGGTTCAGTCTGCCAAGAGCGGACTAACGGAAGCCTGCATCAGCATGTTGACAGGTTTTGAGGTAAGTGACGCAAAAAGAGGAAATCCCAATATAGACAGTAGCCCCTGAGACATTGTCCCGTATTCGGAAATAAAAAGTGGGACAGAGGATCAATCCTTTATTGCACGAAACTAACTAAATTTGTCTGAAATGAATACGCATACTGCCGTGGTCCCCGGACTGAAGCGGAGACTGGAGGAGGCCGAGGAGGAGCTCGGCCAGGTGAGGAGGCAGGTCCAAGAAAAACAATGTATGTGATAATGTCACACCCTAGCTAGTTCATGCATTAGAGTGTTTCATCATGTCTATTTTCTTTCATCAGAAACTTGAAATCGGGATGACAGAACCCCCAGCCCCCTCTCAAACCAACTAGGGTTTACTAAAAAAAATTTCAATGAACCTGAAATGCCCTTCTAAAATGTCCATCATTTTTGCGTTGGTTCAGAACCTCTGCCAAAAGTGGTGCACAATTTTCTAGGTCATCCTAAGGTCTTTGAATTAAATCATAAGTATTTGAGTTTGGGCATTTAAATTATATAGATTATTTTAAATGCTCAAATAATCCCAAACTAAAATGTTCCATGTTGTATATATTCCAGTTAATGGCCATGGCAGTTTGGGGAATTTTGGAGGTGTTTAGGTATTTTTAGTAAGTCCACAAAGTTTCAGAATAAATAAAAATAGATAAATAAAGGGAGAGAGAGGGAACTAACCTGGCAGCCCAACTAGCCCGCCCACCTAGCCGGCCCAGCCTAGCAGCTGCTCCAGCGAGCTGCGTGCCTTCGCCAGGCAGGCAGGCAGGTGCTCGACGGCGGCACCAGCGCGCGCCACGCAGCTGCCCGCCGCCCTGCTTCCTCCCCTCGCCTCTCTGCTGACCGGTATGAGCTCCACGTCGCGCCACGAACCCCGTTGACACATCCATTCTCCCCCGGCCTCTCTCCCTCGCTCTCCCACGCCATGGCCGACGCCACTGTAGCCGCACCGTCGCCGTAGTCGCGCTCTCCGTCGTCCTTGCGCCGTGGCGTCGTGTCCAGGAGCTCCGCCGCCCTCCTCTTCTTCAAGCTAGCTGAGCCCCGAGCGCTCGCTTGCCCCGAGGCCTCTGCACCGACCTCGCCCGACTCCGCCATCGCCGGAGATCCCCTTCGCCGTCACCACCGCACCAGCTCGTCCACGACCGCGCCGTTTGGTTCCTCGAGATCGCCGTGAGCCCAGCTACCCCTCCCCCCTTTCCTTTCTCACTTCCGAGCCCCGTAGCGACTGCACATAGCTCACCCGCAGGCGCCGCCGCGGAGCTCATCGCCGACGTGACTCCGGCCACCCACTGGCCACACCACCATGTCCATCGCACTCACCCCACTCGCAGGAACCCGTAGCACCTCACCACGAGCCTCGCCGTGCTCCATAGCCTCGGGTTCTTCATCACCTGAACTCCGGCGACCGCCAAGGTCGTCGCCGGCGCCGTTTCCAGCCACCCCGAGCTCAACCACCACCACCAAGAGCTGCGGCTTGCTCCCAGCTACACGTAGATGCCCTCCGCGGCTCTTTTGGTCGCCGGAATGCACAAAACCACTCTCGCTGCCGCGTACGGCCTCGCCGGCGGCTAAACGCCGGCGAGTTGACCCCGCTGACCCTCGTTTGACCATGGGTGGGCCCAGTTTGACCCCCCTGGGTCAATGACAGATGGGGCCCATCCCTGTTAACTAATCAGGATTAGTTTTAATTAATATTTAGTTAAACTAATTACACTGACACACGGGACCCACTAGTCAGGGTTAACCTGGACTGTTCCATTGACCGCTGATGTCATCCTGACGTAATGCTGACGCAGTAATTTTTCTACTGGAATTATTATTACACTGGAAATTCCAGTAAATACCACAAACTTTAAAAAATCATAGAAATTAATCTGTAACTCCAAATGCAAAGTTTTATATATGAAAAATGATCAGAAAATCCAATCTATCCATCTGTACTGGTTTCATGCATGTTTAAGCAAGCTAACCTCATGTTTAGTGCAGAACAAGATAAAGCACTTAAAGGGGCCATTTATGAGTTTGAAACTTGAATCTTTGATTCAAAATGGTTCAAACCCATCTGGTCTTAGTTGCATTATCCTAATACACTCATTTTGCCATGTCTCATGCATGCATCATATTGTTGCATATTGTTTGGTGATGTTGTGTATCGGTGCTCTTTGCGGCAGGATCTGCCCCCGAGGAGTACCACGATTACCCTAGTGAAGATCAATATCAGTGCATCGACCCATCAGGCAAGCAACCAACCATTTGATCATAATGGTACAATCCCATGTTCTCGCTTCTGCTCTCTTTTACTGCATTAGGACAACGTGATTCAAACTGCTGAGTGCTACGGTAGTTGAACCCATTTCCTCTGCATGACCTGTCATTGCCACAGTAACTAGATGAAACCCACTAGCATGTGTAGGAGTTGATTGAGCCATATGTATGTGTTGTTCCTACCTTGCTATGCCTGCTATGCTTAGAGTCGTGTTAGGTCTGGTTCATCTGGGTGATGGGCTAGAGTGAAATGATCATGCTGGTAATGAGAGTGATGTGTTGAACACGATTTGGTAAAGGTATCGATGAGAGGCCATGTAGGAGTACATGGTGGGTTGTTTCATTGAAGCCGATCTTAAGCACTGAGATCTGTATGTGTGTTTTAAGATTCAACTACTACCATGCATTGGGCCCGAAACCAATGGACCCTCTCGGCTTCTTAGTCACCCTAGTCCTCTGTCCAGGAGTTGCAAGTAGTTTCTGGTGTTTGTAGCTTACTGGAGGCCGTGGGCAGCGCTGACCCGCCGGGTGGGCTGTGATGCGGTAGGTACGTGGCCGGGTATGCCGGGCACCCGTTAGGTGTCTCGGAACCCTATACACATCGTTCGGGGCCGTATGTGGAAACCTTGGCCGGACTCCCTGTGGATGGAACCTGAATAGGCGATAAACCTGGACTAGAGACTTAGTGTTTAGGTAGGTCGTGGCCGACACCCACATTGGGCTTCCACTTGAAGGTTGCCGAGTACATGTCGTGTAAACGGCGGTAAGTGGTGAGAGCGTGTATGAAGAAGTACACCCCTGCAGGGTTAACATCATCTATTCAAATAGCCGTGTCCGTGGTAAAGGACTACTTGGTTGCCTATACAGTTCATAGACAAGTAAATGGATACTACTAAAAGCCTCAAGATAAGCGTGAGTGACGAGGATGGCTCTTCCGTAGGAAGATGGAGGTGGATCCTCGGTAGTGTATTGAGTTGGTGTGTAGTGGACTCGTGTGCGCAAAACCATTTCAAGTTGGTGTCTCGTAGGATAGCTGAGCCAAGAGTCAAAGTTGGCTTGCTGCAATAACCCCACCAACCCTTATTGATAATGTGCATGTATGTAGGATCTGATGTAAGCCTGCTGAGTACCTTTGTACTCATGTTGCTTTAATTTACATTTTTTAGAAGACGCCACAACCCCTTCTGATGGGTTCTTCGTAGACGTTGACATCGATGAGTAGACTGAGGCCCAGGTGGTGATCCTGTGCTTGTGAAGGACCATGTAGTACAGCCAGGCTTCCCCAAGCCTCTTTTATTTTACTAGTTGTCTGTACTTAGACAAGTTACTTCCGTTGTTGGCTTGTATGTCTGTATGACTTGAATGTTGGGTCGTGTGACCCGTACTTGTGTGTATGATATGTATGGCTCTCTGAGCCTTTAAATAAAGTACTTGTGTCGTAGAGTCATGTTGTGATGCCTTGTTGTATTTGCACATAACGAGCATATTGTGTGTATGATTGAAATGCTTGGTATGTGTGGGATCTGACTATCTAGTTGTTTATCTTTAGTAGCCTCTCTTACCGGGAAATGTCTCCTAGTGCTTCCACTGAGCCTTGGTAGCTTGCTACTGCTACGGATCACTTAGGCTGGCCGGCATGTGTCCTGCTTCGTTCTTGTGTCTGTCCCTTCGGGGAAATGTCACGCGATGGATACCGGAGTCCTGTTAGCCCGCTACAGCCTGGTTTACCGGAGTCCTGCTAGCCCAGTGCTACAGCCCGGATTCACTCTTTGATGACCGACACGTTCGATGCTGGGTCATGGATGCCTGTCCCTGTAAGTTTGTGCCACTTTGGGTTCACGACTAGCCATGTTAGCCCGGGTTCTTTGTCATATGGATGCTAGCGGCACTATCATATACGTGAGCCAAAAGGCGCAAACGGTCCCGGGCCAGGTAAGGTGGCACCCGTGGGAATACCGTGCGTGAGGCCGCAAAGTGATATGATGTGTTACATGCTAGATCGATGTGGCATCGAGTCAGGGTCCTGACAGCGTTGGCATCAGAGCCGGACTGCCTGTAGGTTCTCCAAGCCAAACTGGTCGATGTTGAGTCTAGAAATGCTTTAGTTATATGTAGGGGAATTGATTGTGGGATGGAACGTAAGGCTCTTTTTATTCCTTTATCTCATGACATTCTGATCTGAGTCAGTCTATTCTTCCACCGGGGGTTAAGGAATTAGGATCTCAACTCTCTATCAGGTTCACGTGTTACTAATCAGTAGTACCTTATAGGTTTGATGGATACAAGCCTAGTTCAGTTCTACTAACCATTATGTTGCTAAGATGGACCCAGAACCTTGATATGATGTTGTTGAGTGTCTATGCAATTCTTTGCAAAATGTCTCAAAATCCTTTTTGAGCATTTACAGCCGTTATGCTGTCCAATTTCTGCTAGAAATTCTAATGTCTTGTGTTATATCATGTTCCAGATGGCTTCCCGTCCTCAGAATCAAGTGGTTCGTTTGACTCGATGCCTTGATGTACCCGGCCATACTGCCATGTTGGTCCGGATAATGGTTGAGGCTGGATACCGTTGGTATCCTGAGTACACGGTCGAAGAGCAATTCCGAGACTTTAATCAAAGTCAATATTTTTGCACTGTCAGGATATTTCCATCTTATCCTGGATCTACCGAGCCCCTCCACTGCTCCTATGGACTCGGGGTTACTATTGAGATGGCTGTGCAGGATGCTGCCTACTCTATGATGACCATCATGCGAGTCAGGACTGGTGTGTTTCGGAACTCCGACTTCCGATATATGCCAGCTTCACTCCCGGGAGCACAAGGGTATCTCCAGGCTATCTATGCTGACTCCACTCAGGAGGACTCACTAACCCGCACCACTGCACAGTTGCTTGAAGACAAGGACCGTGAAAATCGGGCCTTGAGACTGGAGCTTTTCAATACCCGTGCTGATCATTGGGCCACCTTGACTCGGTTTGCACCGGCTATGCAAGATGGATATATGGATATGCGAGATCTCTATCCTGTGAGATCTGCTCTGCCAGACATGATGGATTGGCGTGATGTAGGAGGCATCACCCCACCTCGTTGTCCCCGCAGGCCACCGTTTGTTGGTCCAAGACCTCATCCTAGCCCCTATGGTCCACAAGCTCCACGGGACCAACTGTTTCCGGATGATCACGTTGAGCTTCCAGGCTATGCAGGTGACTTTTTCTATGAAGACTACTACGAAGCTGTCTGAGTTAGTAGTAGTATCACTAGTATCGTATTAGTTGTATCGTCCACCATCCTGCGTGACTCGTGGGATATGACTTAGCTGGTACCACCTTCCGGAGGTGTAGAAAAATAATGTATAGGAGCTTGGGATGCCTCCGATGAGATGTAATCTTCCTTTCTCCATAGTAGTACTTTGTTTGGTTTTGTACTAAACCTTGTAAGGTGTGTATGACGATGGAATAAAAGAAGCAGTTTCTGTATCTACCATGTCATACGGATGATCATATTACATCCCAAGTTATCCATTACATTCTACATTTCTATGTCAGAATCTTATCATCCTGGACTAAACCATTGTCTTGCTTTCCCTAGGATAGTCAACACCCGCACCAACCCTGCTCCCCCAGAGCAGGCCGAAGGCAGCAGAGTTGGGGAAACAAACCTGCCTCACCCTCCTTCTCTGGCCGAGGTTATGCTGGTGGCTGAGAGAAACAAGCGGGAGACCAACCGTTTGTTGGAGCGCATCGAGCAAAACACATCACATCATCAGAGAAATAACTTGGTGTCACTCAGTGACTTCATCAAGTTACATCCACCCACTTTCCACCAATCCGTCGAGCCCCTCGACGCTGATGACTGGCTTCGCAGTATTACTCACAAGCTACTCTCTGCACTCGTAGATGAGGCTGACAAGGTCACATTTGTTGCATATCATCTTGAAGGCCCCACCAGTCTCTGGTGGGAGAACTATGGAGGCATGCGCCCAGTGGGCCAGGTCATTACTTGGGCTGAATTCAGCGAGGCTTTCCGTGAACACCACATTCCGAAGGGTCTCATGGACCGTAAACGTGAGGAGTTCTACAGTTTCACTCAAGGTAGACTCTCTGTGGATGCTTACAGCAGGGATTTCGGTAACCTAGCACGTTATGCAACTGACGAAGTTTCCATTGATGGCAAGAAGAAAGCAAGGTTCCGCAAGGGACTTAGCCCTGAGCTTCGCCGTGACCTCCGTCTGCATGAGTGCACATCTTTTCAGAAGCTTGTTAACAAGGCCATCAGTGCCGAGTCTGGTCAGACTGATTATGAAGCAACACGCAAGCATGGGCGTGACTTTGGTTCCTCATCCGGTGCTGTTCCTCAGAAGCGCCGCGTGTGGGTGCCTAACACCGCCCTGCTACATAGGGTCACACCGAGGCCATCCTATCAGGCGCCTCGCCCCGCTCAACAGTTTGCACCAGCCAAGCCCTATGGTGGTCCAACCAACAATGCTCCTCCACGCACCAGCTCCGTGACATGCTTCAAGTGTGGGGAATCGGGCCACTACTTGCGCGAGTGTCACCAGACCAACCCCAACCAATCTGGAAAAGCTGTTGGCCGTGGCCAGCCGACATGGAAAGTGTTCTACACCAAGCCGGCCACCGTTGCACGTGGCCATGTCAACTGTATCTCTGCTGAAGAAGGTCAGGGGGGATCCCAACGTTGTTCTCAGTACGCTCCTTGTTAATTGCCACCCGGCATCTGTTCTTTTCGATACTGGAGCATCTCATTCATTCATATCCGAAAATTATGCTCGTTTGCATAACACCGCATTCTGTGACATGCCTTCCACTATGGAAATTTCTACTTCTAGTTCTAGATGGCAAACCTCTAGAGTAAACCATGGAAATGAAATCCAAGTCGACAGACTTGTTTTTCTCGCATCATTGATAGCTCTCAAATCTTCGGATATTAATATCATCTTGGGTATGGACAGGATGTCAGCCCATCATGCCAAGATTGATTGCTTCTCTAGGACTGTTCAACTCACACATCCTTCGGGAAAGATAGTAAATGTCTTGACCCGAGTAGCCAAGCGACAGCTATATTCTCTTAACGCCAGTCCTTTGCCAGACCTCGAAGACTTTCCGGTAGTCCGTGACATTCCGGATGTCTTTCCAGAAGAATTGCCAGGTGTTCCACCTGACAGAGATGTCGAGTTCGTGATGGAGCTTATTCCAGGAACCGTCCCAATTTCTAGAAGACCCTATAAGATGGCACCACTAGAACTAGCCGAGCTTAAGAAACAACTCGATGAGTCCTTGAAAAAGGGTTTCATCCGTCCTAGTTCATCTCCATGGGCTTGTCCCGTTCTCTTCGTCAAGAAGAAGGATGGTATGGATCAGATGGTTGTAGATTATCGACCGGTCAACCTGGTCACAATCAAGAACAAGTATCCGCTCCCCAGGATCAACGATCTGTATGATCAGCTCGCCGGATCCTCAGTCTTCTCCAAAATGGATTTGAGGTTGGGGTACCATCAAATCAAAATCAGGAACGGGGACATTCCTAAAACGGCCTTTGTTACTCGTTATGGCCAATACGAGTACACCGTTATGTCCTTCGGTTTAACCAACGCTCCAGCTACTTTCTCTCGATTAATGAACTCAATCTTCATGGAGTATTTGGATATGTTCATCAAAGCTCAGAAGGTAGATCCGGGGATTTCCCGTAACAAGAGAAACATCAAGAAAGGAGTTGCAAATTGTTTCTCCATCGATGATCAAGGAGTCGTATACTTCGGGAACCATTTAGTGGTTCCCAAGGTGCGATACCTGAGGCGATTAATCCTTAAGGAGGCTCATGAATCTCCTCTCACCATTCATCCCGGTAGTACCAAGATGTATCAGGACCTACGCTAGAGATTCTGGTGGACTAGGATGAAGAGAGAAATTGCTCAATATATTGCTAGCTGCGATGTCTGTCGTCGTGTAAAAGTAGAGCACCAACAGCCTGCTGGCACCCTTCAACCTTTAGCTATTCCTGAATGGAAATGGGATAAAATTGGTATGGATTTCATCACCGGTTTTCCCAGGACCAAGAGAGGGAATAACGCTATCTTCGTCGTTGTCGATTGTCTTTCCAAAGTAGCCCATTTCTTGCCAGTTCGCGAGAGTATAACCGCTAATCAGCTAGCAGATTTGTATATCTCCCGAATAGTATCCCTCCATGGTGTTCCACTGGAAATTAACTCGGATCGAGGAAGTCTCTTCACCTCTCGATTTTGGGAAAGTTTTCAAAATGCTATGGCAACCCGCCTTTCCTTTAGCACCGCTTTTCACCCTCAATCAAGTGGTCAAGTAGAACGTGTCAACCAGATTCTAGAAGACATGCTTCGAGCTACTGTTATCTCATTCGGAATGGATTGGGAGAAATGCCTTCCATTTGCTGAATTTGCTTATAACAACAGCTATCAATCTAGCTTGGGTAAAGCCCCTTTTGAAGTTCTCTATGGATGAAGGTGTCGAACGCCTCTTAACTGGTTAGAAACCGGGGAAAGACAAATTTTTCGCCCGGATATGATCCAGGAAGCAGAAGAGCAAGTTCGCATCGTTCGTGAAAAGTTGAAAACAGCCCAATCTCGTCAAAAGAGTCAATATGACCAAAAACATAAGGCTATGACTTTTGGTTGACGAGAAGGCTTACCTTCGGGTTACTCCTCTGAAGGGAACCCATCATTTCGGTATCAAAGGCCAATTGGCTCCTCGCTACATTGGACCCTTTCGCATTCTCGCTAAACGAGGAGAAGTTGCCTACCAATTGGAACTACCCCCGCATCTCTCCAGAGTCCACGATGTCTTCCACGTTTCTCAACTCAGGCGTTGCTTCTCGGATCCTATCCGTGGAGTGCTACGGTAGTTGAACCCATTTCCTCTGCATGACCTGTCATTGCCACAGTAACTAGATGAAACCCACTAGCATGTGTAGGAGTTGATTGAGCCATATGTATGTGTTGTTCCTACCTTGCTATGCCTGCTATGCTTAGAGTCGTGTCAGGTCTGGTTCATTTGGGTGATGAGCTAGAGTGAAATGATCATGCCGGTAATGAGAGTGATGTGTTGAACACGATTTGGTAAAGGTATCGATGAGAGGCCATGTAGGAGTACATGGTGGGTTGTTTCATTGAAGCCGACCTTAAGCACTGAGATCTCTATGTGTGATTTAAGATTCAGCTACTACCATGCATTGGGCCCAAAACCAATGGACCCTCTCGGCTTCTTATTCACCCTAGTCCTATGTCCAGGAGTTGCAAGTAGTTTCTGGTGTTTGTAGCTTACTGGAGGCCGTGGGCAGCGCAGACCCGCGGGGTGGGCTGTGATGCGGTAGGTACATGGCCGGGTATGCCAGGCACCCATTAGGTGTCTCGGAACCCTGTACACATCGTTCGGGGCCGTATGTGGAAACCTCGGCCGGACTCCCTGCGGATGGAACCTGAATAGGCGATAAACCTGGACTAGAGACTTAGGTGTTTAGGTAGGTCGTGGCCGACACCCACGTCGGGCTTCTGCTTGAAGGTTGCCGAGTACATGTCGTGTAAACGGCGGTAAGTGGTGAGAGCGTGTATGAAGAAGTACACCCCTGCAGGGTTAACATCATCTATTCGAATACCCGCGTCCTCGGTAAAGGACTACTTGGTTGCCTATACAGTTCATAGACAAGTAAATGGATACTACTAAAAGCCTCAAGATAAGCGTGAGTGCCGAGGATGGCTCTTCCGTAGGAAGATGGAGGTGGATCCTCGGTAGTGTATTGAGTTGGTGTGTAGTGGACTCGTGTGCGCAAAACCATTTCAAGTTGGTGTCTCGTAGGATAGCTTAGCCAAGAGTCAAAGCTGGCTTGCTGCAATAACCCCACCAACCCTTATTGATAATGTGCATGTATGTAGGATCTGATGTAAGCCTGCTGAGTACCTTTGTACTCATGTTGCTTTAGTTTACATTTTTTAGAAGACGCTGCAACCCCTTCTGATGGGTTCTTCGTAGATGTTGACATCGATGAGTAGACTGAGGCCTAGGTGGTGATCCTGTGCTTGTGAAGGACCATGTAGTATAGCCAGGCTTCCCCAAGCCTCTTTTATTTTACTAGTTGTCTGTACTCAGACAAGTTACTTCCGCTATTGGCTTGTATGTCTGTATGACTTGAATGCTGGGTCGTGTGACCCGTACTTGTGTGTATGATATGTATGGCTCTCTGAGCCTTTAAATAAAGTACTTGTGTCGTAGAGTCATGTTGTGATGCCTTGTTTTATTTGCACATAACGAGCATATTGTGTGTATGATTGAAATGCTTGGTATGTGTGGGATCTGACTATCTAGTTGTTTATCTTTAGTAGCCTCTCTTACCGGGAAATGTCTCCTAGTGCTTCCACTGAGCCTTGGTAGCTTGCTACTGCTCCGGATCACTTAGGCTGGCCGGCATGTGTCCTTCTTCGTTCCTGTGTCTGTCCCTTCGGTGAAATGTCATGCGATGGATACCGGAGTCCTGTTAGCCCGCTACAGCCCGGTTTACCGGAGTCCTGGTAGCGCAGTGCTAAAGCCCGGATTCACTCATTGATGACCGACACGTTCGATGCGGGGTCATGGATGCATGTCCCTGTAAGTTTGTGCCACTTTGGGTTCACGACTAGCCATGTCAGCCCGGGTTCTTTGTCATATGGATGCTAGCGGCACTATCATATACGTGAGCCAAAAGGCGCTAACGGTCCCGGGCCAGGTAAGGTGGCACCCGTGGGAATACCGTGCATGAGGCCGTAAAGTGATATGATGTGTTACATGCTAGATCGATGTGGCATCGAGTCGGGGTCCTGACAGATAACCCATTATATATTCGAAAAAAGTAAAATGATATGCATTGACCGAAGTGTCATGATATGTACAAAAGCAATGACCAAGGTCAAGGCCCTGAGAAAGGCCCTGGATGAAGCCGAGGAGAAGGCTGTCAAGGAGCAGGCCGCTCGTAACGGCTCAAGGCCCGGGTCAACAAGGTCCAACAAGAGCTCCAGGATGCAGTGAGGAAGTGCGAGACCTTGGAGCGTGATGCGTCGGCTCAAGAGACCGAACTCGCCAAGGCTCGTTAGAGTGCAGAGATGGCCCAGAGTGAGGCCCAAGGCACCCTCTGAGAGATCCAGGAGGCCAGGACGATCGCGGAGGGTAAGGAATTTAGTATGCAAATCAAGTATGTGATGAGGAAGTATCTTCTAATAACCCAGATTCAGAGTTCTCCAGGGGCTTTTGCTAATCTGCCACGTAGTGTGTCCGACGCCGTGGAGTTCTTCCGAGCCGAAGAAGGGACCTCCACGGAGAAACTGTTCTGGTCGCAATATCTTGCGCCAGAACATCCGGTGCCCTTCAGCAATCAGCTAAAACAGCTGGTCGAGCTGCACAGGGTGGCCGAACTGGCCATGAAGGATTTAATAATCCGGTTGTGGCCAGCCGAAGCTATACCCAGCAGTTACTTCAGCCTTGTGAAGCGGCTAGTGGATACCTGTCCAATGCTGGACGCCGTCAAGCGGTCCATCTGCATCGAGGGCGCGCGTATGGCCTTTGCCTGCGTCAAGGTCTGGTGGGCGAAGATGCACATGAAAGTAAGTTATATCAACTAGAGGGGGGTGAATAGGCGATTTTTATGAATTCTTCACTGAGGAAATTGCTGGTGAGGAAATTCCTAAATGAAGAACTACTTGCAGCGGAATAAGTACTCAAAAGTAAACATAGCAAAACACACGCATAGTCATCATGATGAAATGAAGACAAGCATAGAGTACAGAAAGCGTAAGAACAGGATAACACAAGATGAAGACGGACAGACTGAACAAATTGAACTGAGGAAATTGAGAAAGTCTTCGGCCAAAGTCTTCAAACAGATATGAACAAGGACACAACAACAGAAATGAGGATATGGAAGAGTTGAGGAAATAGAACCAGGGAGCTCGGTGAAGTCAATGATTTGGTAGACCAGTTCCAACTATTGTCTCAGTTGTACATCTGGTTGGAGCAGCTGATTATTTAAACTCGAGGACACCCAGTCCCGGACACACAGTCCTCACCGTATTCTCCTTGAGCTAAAGTCACACAGACCTCGCCCAATCACTCGTGGTAAGTCCTCAGGTGACTTCCGAACCTTCACAAATTCGGTCACTCGGCGATCCACGATTCCTCTTGGATTCTCTAGACCTTGACGCCGAACCGTCTGGAAGAAGCACAGTCTTCAAAGGTAACAAGCGTTGGATCCACGCAGGATCAATCTCTTCGGTGATGCTCAATCACTTTGTGGTTTTGTAGGTTTGGGTTTGGGTTTTGGTTTTCCTCACTTGATGATTTTCACTCAAAGTACTCGGAGGATGGGATGCTCTCAAATGACAAGTGTCAGTTTCTCTTGGAGCAGCCAACCAACTAGTGGTTGTGGGGGGGCGGCTATTTATAGCCTAGGGAGCAGCCTGACATGATGAGACATAAATGCCCTTGTCTGATAAGACCGTTAGGTGGGTAGATATTTTGGGGCAGCTGGTGCATAGCACAGCAACGGTTGGAATTTTGAGTCTCAAATTCCTCAGGGCTATCATGTTCCTCACTTTGTAGGTAATCCGCACTGGCGAATTCCTAACTCCTCAGTCAGAACCAATTCCTCAGAGACCAGAAGAACTTCGTCTCTGTCACTGAAGAATATGACTGAACTGTATGATATTTCCAATGGCTTCACTCGAAGGGATTGGTAGGTTAGGATTTTTAGTTGAGCATCACTTGGAAATTTTTCCTTAGTATTTCCTCGACCCCCTTTAACAGTACGGTGTTTACTATGACTCAAGAAAGAGAAAATGAAATAGTAAAAACAAAAGTCTTCACGCTTCATGTTCCTCGAATGATTACCAAGTCTTCAAGGTCACACCAATTTCTTCACTTTCAAAGTCTTCAGAAAGTCTTCAGAAATCCAAAGTCTTCAGTCGAAGAACTTCATTTTTAGGGGTCGACTTTCCCTGTAAATATCAAACTCCCCATAGACTTATAGACCTGTGTACACTCACAAACGCATCAGTCCCTTAACCTATAAGTCTTGAATACACCAAAATCACTAAGGGTCACTAGATGCACTTACAGCACACCATCAAGCTTGTGACTGAGGGGCCGCCCGAGGGCAAGGAGCACCGTACACCCGAGCTGTATTTTGGCAATGTCCTGGACAGATCTCGTATTGTAGCGATGCAGTGCTCGCAGGAGATTATCTTTGAATGACTGTATTCAAGTTCCTTCTACCTTGTATGATAAAATAAAGTGGGATTGTAATATAATGCTTGTTATGTTTTAAATTTTAGGTCCTGTGCGGCCGTGTTGTATAAAATCTGAGGGTTGGCCAGTCATCGGCTTCTGCCCCCACGTAGGTAGTACAGAGGTGTTCAGGATGGAATCTAAACAATCCTGATCCAATTATATGGTCCTTGAAGGAGTTTTTTACCGCAATGAACCAGTCAATGAGACTATGTGGCTTTAACACCCTCACTTAGCCATAGGAGTTTGTCAATAAAAACGTGGGCGCAGCCCCTAGTATCTGAACTGGAGTGCTATAAGCGTCAGATCCAGAAGTAGTGATCCTTCGCATAATGTGGAAGAAATCTCCAACGGTTTGCAACTTCTAAAGAGCTGACCGGCTCTCGCCGCATCATGACAGTCAATTTTCGGCTTTCTCTACTGAGGTGCTCCTTTGGATAAACCAAGGCCCAATCGCAGTAGTTCACCCTTTACTACCTTAGCCGATATAGCGGAACATTAGGTAGCAAGCACAGGAGCCGGGCAACCCAACTATTGACCAAAGACATGATTCAGAGCCAATGCATATAGTGCTAAATTTGGGGTGCCAAACTATACCATAAAAAGTGTTCGGAGTTTTGTTGTCGTAGTGTGGGGTGCTATGAAGCCCCTGGCAAATATCAAACGTACCAAAGTGTATGGGTGCTACCTGATAGGGTTACCCACAGGATAGAAGAAGAAAAAAAAAGAAAACAAAAAGGGAGCAAAGGTGATAAGCTGGGGCCCTAAAGTGCCAGCCGCGAACTATTTTCATTGTAATTTGATTAATACGTCGAGGCGCATTGATACAAGTAGTGCAATAAGCAACAGGCTATTTAACATGCCAAAAACCAAGAGAGAGCTGCATGTGGGTCCTAAAAAGTAGGTAGAGTGATTGTTAACAATACCACCTTGAAAATCCCCCATACGTCTGCGTTTCACGCCGTCTTGGTGTGTTTATCCTTTAAGAGGACTGGTGATTAGGCCATCAGATGGGGCCCGCGGGATTGAAACCTGAAAAGGAAACGAATATAAGTAAAAGTATGTTTGTATCCGGTGTCGATTGAGTCGTATTGTGGATCATAAACTAGCTATGCCTCCGTCGATGCCCATGGAATCTTGAGTGCGTAGTTATGTACGTGTGGTGTGAATGCCACTACTTGACCACAACTGATACGGAGGCCGAATTGCTAGTCTAGCTCCTCAGGAGCCGAGCTGTCCTGCTACAGGGTAGTTCGGACCCTCTTGACAGTGTCCATGTGCTCGGCAGCCGAAGTAAGGTTCTGCTTGAGAAGGCCGCTCTGTACTTCTGCTGCTAAGACAGCAGTGTGCTCTTCTGTACGGAGGGAGCGTTCCATATTTGCATTGACCGTTATGATGCCACGTGGACCGGGCATCTTGAGATTGAGATAAGCATAGTGTGGCACTGCGTTGAATCGAGCGT
This sequence comes from Triticum dicoccoides, assembly GCF_002162155.2. Classification (NCBI taxonomy): domain Eukaryota; kingdom Viridiplantae; phylum Streptophyta; class Magnoliopsida; order Poales; family Poaceae; genus Triticum; species Triticum dicoccoides. The sequence goes on along the minus strand of NC_041381.1, from coordinate 37,268,439 downwards.
ATGCGGTCTGTCCGAGTAGTGCGTGATAGCTGCTGTGAAAGGGGACTATGTCAAAGATTAACTCCTCGCTTCGGAAATTGTACGGAGATCCGAAGACAACCTCAAGCGTGATTGAGCTCATACAGCGGGCCTCTACAACTGGTATGACTCCTTTGAAGGTAGTCTTTGTGGGCTTGATCCGTGATGGATTAATACCCATTTTGTGCACTATGTCCTGATAGAGCAGATTGAGGCTGCTATACCCATCCATAAGGACGCGCGTCAGGTGAAATCCGTCAATGATAGGGCCGAGGACTAGCGCGGCTGAACCGCCATGACGGACACTAGTCGGATGATCCCGCCGATCAAAGGTGATCGGGCATGATGACCATGGATTAAATTTTGGGGCGACTGGCTCTATCGCATAGACGTCCCTGAGCGCACACTTGCGCTCCCTTTTGGGGACGTGTGTAGCTTATATCATGTTCACTATTTTGACTTGAGGGGGAAACTTCTTCTGTCCCCCTGTGTTTGGTTGCCGGGGCTCCTCCTCATCATCCTTGCTTTGTGATCCCTTTTCCTTGTTCTTGGCGTTTAATTTGGCAGCCTGTTTAAGAACCCAACAATCTCTATTGGTATGATTGGCTAGTTTGTGTGGGGTGCCATGTATCTAGCATGGGCGATCGAGTATGCGGTCCAGGATGGATGGTCCCTGGTTGCTTCTTTTGTATGGTTTCTTCCGCTGGCTGGACATGGAGCCGATGAATCCGGCAATGACTTTAGTGTCTTCGGTATTATCACCATTCCTTCGGCGTTTGTGTCTGTGACGTCGGAGGTTGTCATTGTTGTTTTTCACCTCGGAGGAGACAAGGGAAACGACATTTTACCCAGGTTCGGGCCCTCATGATGGAGGTAAAACCCTACGTCCTGCTTGATTGATATTGATGATGTGGGTACTACAAGAGTAGATCTACCACAAGATCAAGGAGGCTAAACCCTAGAAGCTAGCCTATGGTATGATTGTTGTTCGTCCTATGGACTAAAACCATCCGGTTTATATAGACACCGGAGAGGGCTACGGTTACACAGAGTCGGTTACAATGGTAGGAGATCTACATATCCGTATTGCCAAGCTTGCCTTCCACGCCAAGGGAAGTCCCATCCAGACACGGGACGAAGTCTTCAATCTTGTATCTTCATAGTCTTGGAGTCCGGCCTGTTGGAAATATGCCCTAGAGGCAATAATAAATTGGTTATTATTATTATATTTCCTTGTTCATGATAATCGTTTATTATCCATGCTATAATTGTATTGATAGGAAACTCAGATACATGTGTGGGTACATAGACAACACCATGTCCCTAGTAAGCCTCTAGTTGACTAGCTCGTTGATCAACAGATGGTTACGGTTTCCTGACCATGGACATTGGATGTCGTTGATAACGGGATCACATCATTAGGAGAATGATGTGATGGACAAGACCCAATCCTAAGCCTAGCACAAAGATCGTAGTTCGTATGCTAAAGCTTTTATAATGTCAAGTATCATTTCCTTAGACCATGAGATTATGCAACTCCCAGATACCGTAGGAATGCTTTGGGTGTACCAAACGTCACAACGTAACTGGGTGGCTATAAAGGTGCACTACAGGTATCTCCGAAAGTGTCTGTTGGGTTGGCACGAATCGAGACTGGGATTTTTGACTCCGGTAACGGAGAGGTATCTCTGGGCCCACTCGGTAGGACATCATCATAATGTGCACAATGTGACCAAGGGGTTGATCACGGGATGATGTGTTACGGAACGAGTAAAGACACTTGCCGGTAACGAGATTGAACAAGGTATCGGGATACCGACGATCGAATCTCGGGCAAGTACAATACCGCTAGACAAAGGGAATTGTATACGGGATCGATTGAGTCCTTGACATCGTGCTTCATCCGATGAGATCATCGTGGAACATGTGGAAGCCAACATGGGTATCCAGATCCCGCTGTTGGTTATTGACCGGAGAACGTCTCGGTCATGTCTGCATGGTTCCCGAACCCGTAGGGTCTACACACTTAAGGTTCGATGACGCTAGGGTTATAAAGGAAGTTTGTATGTGGTTACCAAATGTTTTTCGGAGTCCCGGATGAGATCCCGGACGTCACGAGGAGTTCCGGAATGGTCCGGAGGTAAAGATTTATATATGGGAAGTCCTGTTTTGGTCACCGGAAAGGTTTCGGGTTTTATCGGTAACGTACCGGGACCACCGGGAGGGTCCCGGGGGTCCACCAAGTGGGGCCACCGGCCCCGGAGGGCTGCATGGGCCAAGTGTGGGAGGGGACCAGCCCCAGGTGGGCTGGTGCGCCCCCCCCCCCCACAAGGGCCCAAGGCGCCTAGGGTTTGGGGAGGGGGTGCTTCCACCTAACTTGGGGCACAAGTTTCCCCCCTCTCCCCCCTTGGCCGCCACCCTTAGATGGGATTGGGGCAGCCGCACCCCTTGGGGTTGAAACCCTAGAGGGGGCGCACCCCCCTCCCTCTCCCCTATATATACTTGAGGGTTTTGGGGCTGCCAACACATGAGTTTCACCTCTCCCTGGCGCAGGCCTACCTCTCTCCCTCCTCCTCTCCCGTGGTGCTTGGTGAAGCCCTGCAGGATTGCCACGCTCCTCCATCACCACCACGCCGTTGTGCTGCTGCTGGATGGAGTCTTCCTCAACCTCTCCCTCTCTCCTTGCTGGATCAAGGCGTGGGAGACGTCACCAGGCTGTACGTGTGTTGAACGCGGAGGTGCCATCCGTTCGGCACTAGGATCTCCGGTGATTTGGATCATGACGAGTACGACTCCTTCAAATCCGTTCTCTTGAACCCTTCCGCTTAGCGATCTACAAGGGTATGTAGATGCACTCTCCTTTCCCTCGTTGCTGGATTCTCCATAGATAGATCTTGGTGATTCGTAGGAAAATTTTGAATTTCTGCTACGTTCCCCAATAGTGGCATCATGAGCTAGGTCTATTGCGTAGATTCTTTGCACGAGTAGAACACAAAGTAGTTGTGGGCGTTGATTTTGTTCAATATGCTTACCGTTACTAGTCCAATCTTGTTTAGACATTATTGTGGGATGAAGCGGCCTGGACCGACCTTACACGTACTGTTACGTGAGACAGGTTCCACCGACTGACATGTACTTGCTGCATAAGGTGGCTAGCGGGTGCCAGTCTCTCCCACTTTAGTCAGAACGGATTCGATGAAAAGGGTCCTTATGAAGGGTAAATAGCAATTGGCATATCACGTTGTGGTTTTGCGTAGGTAAGAAACGTTCTTGCTAGAAACCCATAGCAGCCACTAAAACATGCAAACAACAATTAGAGGACGTCTAACTTGTTTTTGCAGGGTATGCTATGTGATGTGATATGGCCAAGAAGAATGTGATGAATATATGTGATGTATGAGATTGATCATGTTCCTGTAATAGGAATCATGACTTGCATGTCGATGAGTATGACAACCGGCAGGAGCCATAGGAGTTGTCTTTGTTTATTGTATGACCTGCGTGTCATTGAACAACGCCATGTAATTACTTTACTTTATTGCTAACCGGTAGCCATAGTAGTAGAAGTAATAAGTTGGCGAGACAACTTCATGGAGACACGATGATGGAGATCATGATGATGGAGATCATGGTGTCATGCCGGTGACGATGATGATCATGGAGACCCGAAGATGGAGATCAAAAGGAGCAAAATGATATTGGCCATATCATGTCACTTTTTGATTGCATGTGATGTTTATCATGTTTATACATCTTATTTGCTTAGAACGACGGTAGTAAATAAGATGATCCCTCATTAAAATTTCAAGAAAGTGTTCCCCCAAACTGTGCACCGTTGCGAATGTTCGTCGTTTCAAAGCACCACGTGATGATCGGGTGTGATAGATTCTTACGTTCACATACAACGGGTGTAAGACAGATTTACACACGCGAAACACTTAGGTTAACTTGACGAGCCTAGCATGTACAAACATGGCCTCGGAACACAAGAGATCGAAATGTCGAGCATGAGTCGTATAGTAGATACGATCAACATGAAGATGTTCACCGATGATGACTAGTCCGTCTCACGTGATGATCGGACACGGCCTAGTTGACTCGGATCATGTAATCACTTAGATGACTAGAGGGATGTCTATCTGAGTGGGAGTTCATGAGATGAACTTAATTATCCTGAACATAGTCAAAAGATCTTTGCAAATTATGTCGTAAACTCGCGCTTTAGTTCCACTGTTTAGATATGTTCCTAGAGAAAATATAGTTGAAAGTTGACAGTAGGGATTATGCGGACAGTAGAAAGCTTATGTCCTTAATACACCGCTCAGTGTGCTGAACCCCAAACGTCGTTTGTGGATGTTGCGAACATCAGACATACACGTTTTGATAACTACGTGATAGTTCAGTTAAACGGTTTAGAGTTGAGGCACCAAAGACGTTTTGAAACATCGCGGAACATATGAGATGTTTCGAGGGCTGAAATTGGGATTTCAGGCTCGTGCCCACGTCAAGAGGTATAAGACCTCCGACGATTTTCTTAGCCGCCAAACTAAGGGAGAAAAGATCAATCGTTGAGCTTGTGCTCAGATTGTCTGAGTGCAACAATCACTTGAATCGAGTGGGAGTTGATCTTCCAGATGAGATAGTGATGTTTCTCCAAAGTCATTGCCACCAAGCTGCTAGAGCTTGGTGATGAACTATAACATATCAAGGATAGATATGATGATCCTTGAGGTATTCACGATGTTTGACACTGCGAAAGTAGAAATCAAGCAGGAGCATCAATTTTGATGGTTGATGAAACCACTAGTTTCAAGAAGGGCAAGGGCAAGAGGGGATACTTCATGAACCGGCAAATCAGCTGCTGCTCTAGTGAAGAAACCCAAGGTTGAACCCAAACCCCAAACTAAGTGCTTCTATGATAAGGGAACAGTCACTAGAGAGGAATTACCCTAGATACTTGGTAAATGAGAAGGCTGGCAAGGTCGATAGAAGTATATTGGATATACATTATGTTAATGTGTACTTTACTAGTACTCCTAGTAGCACCAGGGTATTAAGATACCGGTTCGGTTGCTAAGTGTTAGTAACTCGAAATAAAAGGCTACGGAATAAACGGAGACTAGCTAAAGGTGAGCTGACGATATGTGTTGGAAGTGTTTCCAAGTTTGATGTGATCAAACATCGCACACTCCCTCTACCATCAAGAATAGTATTAAACCTGAATAATTGTCATTTGGTGTTTGCGTTGAGCATAGACATGATTGGATTATGTCTGTTGCAATACGGTTATTCATTTAAGGAGAATAATGGTTACTCTATTTATGATTAATACCTTCAATGGTCTTGCACCTAAAGGAATGGTTTAGAATCTCGATCGTAGTGATACACATTTTCATGCCAAAAATATAAGATAGTAACGATAGTACCACTTACTTGTGGCACTGCCATGTAAGTCATATTGGTATAAAACGCATGAAGAAGCTCCATGTTGATGGATCTTTGGACTCACTCATTTTTGAAAAGTTTGAGACATGCGAACCATGTCTATTGGTGTATACGCATGAAGAAACTCCATGCGGATGGATCGTTTGGACTCACTTGATTTTGAATCACTTGAGATATGCAAATCATACCACATGGGCAAGATGACTAAAAAGCCTCGTTTTTCAGTAAAATGGAACAAGATAGCAACTTGTTGGAAGTAACACATTTTGATGTGTGCATTCCAATGAGTGCTGAGGCATGCATTGAATATCATTATATTCTTACTTCACAGATGATTCGAGTAGATGTTGAGTATATTTACTTGATGAAACACAAGTCTGAATTATTGAAGGGTTCAAGTAATTTCAGAGTGAAGTTGAAGGTCATTGTGACAAGAGGATAAAATGTCTATGATATGATCATAGAGATGAGTATCTGAGTTACGAGCTTTGGCACACAATTAAGACATTGTGGAAATTGTTTCACAATTAATATCGCCTGGAACACCATAGTATGATGGTGTGTCCGAACATCATAGTTGCACCCTATTGGATATGGTGCGTACCATGATATCTCTTATCGAATTACCACTATCGTTCATGGGTTAGGCATTAGAGACAAGCGCACTCACTTTAATAGGGCACCACGTAATTCCATTGAGACGACACCGAACTATGGTTTGGAGAAACCTAAGTTGTTGTTTCTTAAAAGTTTGGGGCTGCGACGCTTATGTGAAAAAGTTTCAGGTTGATAAGCTCGAACCCAAAGCGGATAAAATGCATCTTCATAGGACACCCAAAACAGTTGGGTATACCTCCTAATTCAGATTCGAAAACAATAGGGATTGTTTCTTGAATCGGGTCCTTTCTCGAGGAAGGTTTGTCTCGAGAATTGAGTGGGAGGATGGTGGAGACTTGATGAGGTTATTGAACCATCACTTCAACTAGTGTGTATCAGGGCACATGAAGTTATTCCTGTGACACCTACACCAATTGAAGCAGAAGCTTATGATAGTGATCATGAAGTTTCGGATCAAGTCACTACCGTACCTCGTAGGGTGACAAGGATGCGTACTACTTCAGAGTGGTACGCAGTCCTGTCTTAGAGGTCATGTTGCTAGACAACAATGAACCTACGAGCTATGGAGAAGCGATGGTGGGCCCGGATTCCGAGAATGGCTCGAGGCCATAAAAAATCCGAGAAAGGATCCATGACTTTGGAAGAACTACTTGATGGTCGTAAGGTAGACAATGATGGTAAGTATCACCATTAAGAAAGCTCGACTTGTCGTTAAGATGTTTTCTGACAAGTTCAAGGAGTTGACTACGATGAGGCTTTCTCACTCGTAGCGATGCTAAGAATCTGTTGGGATTATATTAGCAATTGCTGCATGATTTATGAAATCTTGCAGATAGGATGTCAAAACATTGTTTCCTCGATGTTATACTTGAGGAAAGGTTGTATGGGATACAACCAGAAGGTTTTGTCGATCCTGAAAGACGCTAATAAGTATGCAAAGCTCCAGCAATCCTTCTTAGGACTGGAGTAAGCATCTCGGAGTTGGAATGTACGCTTTGATGAGATGATCAAAGATTTTGGATTTATACAAAGTTTGTGAGAAACTTGTATTTCCAAAGAAGTGAGTGGGAGCACTATAGAATTTCTGATGAGTATATGTTGTTGACATATTTATGATCAGAAATGATGTAGAATTTTCTGTAAAGCGTATAAGGTTATTTGAAAAGTGTTTTTCAATGGAAAGCCTGGATTAGGCTACTTGAACAATAAGCATCAAGATCTATAAGATAGATCAAAATGCTTAATAATATTTTCAAATGAGCACATACCTTGACATGATCTTGAAGGTGTTCAAGATGGATCAGTCAAAGAAGGAGTTCTTGCCTGAGTTGTAAGGTATGAAGTTAAGAGTTAAAGCTCGACCACGGCAGAAGAGAGACAAAGGACGAAGGCTGTCCCCTATGCTTCAGACGTAGGCTCTATAGTATGCTATGCTGTGTACCGCACCGGAAGTGTGCCTTGCCATGAGTCAGTCAAGGGTTACAAGAATGTCCAAGAACGGATCATTGGACAGCGGAAAAAAAATTGTCCTTGGAGTAAATAAGGACATGTTTCTCAATTATGGAGGTGATAAAGAGTTCGGTGTAAAGGGTTACGTCGATGCAAGCTTTAACACCTATCCGAATGATTCTGAGTAGCAAACCGGATACGTATAGTGGAGCAACCATTTGGAATAGCTCCAAGTGGAGCGTGGAAGGAGCATTTACAATATGACATAGAGAATTGCGAAGTACATACGGATCTGAATGTTGCAGAATCGTTGACTAAAACCTCTCTCACAAAGCAAAACATGATCAAACCCCAGAACACATTGAGACTTAATCACATGGTGATGTGAACTAGTTTAGACACTAGTAAACTCTTTGGATGTTGGTCACATGGCGATGTGACCTGTCTGTTTTAATCAAATGGCGATGTGAACTAGATTATTGACTCTAGTGCAAGTGGGAGACTGTTGGAAATATGCCCTAGAGGCAAAAATAAATTGGTTATTATTATTATATTTCCTTGTTCATGATAATCGTTTATTATCCATGCTATAATTGTATTGATAGGAAACTCAGATACATGTGTGGGTACATAGACAACACCATGTTCCTAGTAAGCCTCTAGTTGACTAGCTCGTTGATCAACAGATGGTTACGGTTTCCTGACCATGGACATTGGATGTCGTTGATAACGGGATCACATCATTAGGAGAATGATGTGATGGACAAGACCCAATCCTAAGCCTAGCACAAAGATCGTAGTTCGTATGCTAAAGCTTTTATAATGTCAAGTATCATTTCCTTAGACCATGAGATTGTGCAACTCCCGGTTACCGTAGGAATGCTTTGGGTGTACCAAACGTCACAACGTAACTAGGTGGCTATAAAGGTGCACTACAGGTATCTCCGAAAGTGTCTGTTGGGTTGGCACGAATCGAGACTGGGATTTGTCACTCCGGTAACGGAGAGGAATCTCTGGCCCACTCGGTAGGACATCATCATAATGTGCACAATGTGACCAAGGGGTTGATCACGGGATGATGTGTTACGGAACGAGTAAAGAGACTTGCCGATAACCAGATTGAACAAGGTATCGGGATACTGACGATCGAATCTCAGGCAAGTACAATACCGCTAGACAAAGGGAATTGTATACGGGATCGATTGAGTCCTTGACATCGTGGTTCATCCGATGAGATCATCGTGGAACATGTGGGAGCCAACATGGGTATCCAGATCCCGCTGTTGGTTATTGACCGGAGAACGTCTCGGTCATGTCTGCATGGTTCCCGAACCCGTAGGGTCTACACACTTAAGGTTCGATGACGCTAGGGTTATAAAGGAAGTTTGTATGTGGTTACCGAATGTTGTTCGGAGTCCCGGATGAGATCCCGGATGTCACGAGGAGTTCCGGAATGGTCCGGAGGTAAAGATTTATATATGGGAAGTCCTGTTTTGGTCAGCGGAAAGGTTTCGGGTTTTATCGGTAACGTACCGGGACCACCGGTAGGGTCCCGGGGGTCCACCAAGTGGGGCCACCGGCCCCGGAGGGCTGCATGGGCCAAGTGTGGGAGGAGACCAGCCCCAGGTGGGCTGGTGCGCCCCCCCACAAGGGCCCAAGGCGCCTAGGGTTTGGGGAGGGGGTGCTTCCACCTAACTTGGGGGGCAAGTTTCCCCCCTCTCCCCCCTTGGCCGCCACCCTTAGATGGGATTGGGGCAGCCGCACCCCTTGGGGTTGAAACCCTAGAGGGGGCGCACCCCCCTCCCTCTCCCCTATATATACTTGAGGCTTTTGGGGCTGCCAACACATGAGTTTCACCTCTCCCTGTCGCAGCCCTACCACTCTCCCTCCTCCTCTCCCGCGGTGCTTGGCGTAGCCCTGGAGGATTGCCACGCTCCTCCATCACCACCACGCCGTTGTGTTGCTGCTGGATGGAGTCTTCCTCAACCTCTCCCTCTCTCCTTGCTGGATCAAGGCGTGGGAGACGTCACCGGGCTGTACGTGTGTTGAACGCGGAGCTGCCGTCTGTTCGGCACTAGGATCTCCGGTGATTTGGTTCACGACGAGTACGACTCCTTCAACCCCGTTCTCTTGAACGCTTCCGCTTAGCGATCTACAAGGGTATGTAGATGCACTCTCCTTTCCCTCGTTGCTGGATTCTCCATAGATAGATCTTGGTGATTCGTAGGAAAATTTTGAATTTCTGCTACGTTCCCCAACACGGCCGATGAGGATAGTCCGGCTATCCGGACACCCCCTAGTCCAGGACTCCCTCAGTCGCCGTCCAGCGTCCACTGAATGGTGGGTTTTGGATTTGCTCCTCATCGGCATCGTCGTCCATACCATCGATGTCTTCAGAGCCGTAATCAAGCATGTCGGTTAGGTCCTCGACAGTGGCTATTAAGTGGGTGGCGGGTGGGAAGCGAAATTCTCCCCCATCATCAGCCTCCGCCAAGGAAAAATTCTTAAATGAGTTTAGCACATCGCCAAAGGGCGAGTGCTGGAAGTTTTCTGCGGTGCTGAATTCGAAGATCGATAATGGATCAAGCTCGGCGTACGTGAAAACACGGTTCGGAGCTTATGGCCGGAGACGAGTCCGGTGTTCTGGTGACATGGATATCGTGTGAGCTTAAGTCTATATATGGCTCCATAGCCGCGGAATCGGTGGCCTCCATTGCGGGGTTGAGCTTCCCGTCCTCAGATGGCGCGATTTGCTCCGGATCCAAGGCCAGAGCGGTTATGGGAGCAATCTCCTGAGTGCGGTCCGATGACAGATTTAGGACATGTTCACCGGGGTGACATGGAGCGGTCGCTACTGTCTCCACGAATGTCCCCGACGTAGTTCAAGCTTCTGAATCTGACCTGGTGGCCAGGGGCATAGCTATCGATTTGCTCCAGGTGGCCAAGCGAGTTAGCCCGTAGTGCAAAGCCGCCGAACACGAAGATCTGTCCGGGGAGGAAGGTTTCTCCTTGGACAGTGTCGTTGTTAACGATTGAAGAGGCCATCAAACCTTTAGGGGACGGCACAGTGGAACCCTCAATGAAAGCACCAATGTCGGTGTCAAAACCGGCGGATCTCGGGTAGGTGGTCCCAAACTGTGCGTCTAAGGTCGATGGTAAAAGGAGATAGGGGATACCATGTTTACCCAGGTTTGGGCCCTCTCTATGGAGGTAATACCCTACTTCCTTCTTGATTGATCTTGATGAATAAGAGTATTACAAGAGTTGATCTACCACGAGATCGTAATGGCTAAACCCTAAAAGCCTAGCCTGTATGACTATGGTCATGAATCTCCCTCCTCCGGAATAAGTCATCCATTTTATATAGACACTGGGAGGATCTAGGTTTACACAAGGTCGGTTACAAAAGAAATGAATCTACATATTTGATCGCCAAGCTTGCCTTCCATGCCAAGGAGAGTCCCATCCGGACACAGATGCAGTCTTCAGTCTTCGCATCTTCGCGGCCATCAGTATGGCCCATGGCTAACATGCTGGACGGCCAAGGACCCGTTAGTCCAGGACTACCTCACTCGCGCCGATGGTCGGGGCATGTGGGATGTGGAAAGAGGAGGAGGATGGCGGTTGGGTGTGGATTACCTGCCTGGATAGATGAGGCCGAGCAGCGTGAAGGAGGGTCGCCGACGAGGAGGTGGCGCTGCAAGCAAGGAGTGAAGGTTTAACGTTGGAAAGGAAGGCGAAAAGAGGGGAAATGTGGCTTTTGGTAAGGGGAATGGGCAGGGAGGTAGATATTTCCGCAGAAGCTGAAAATTTGGAATCGCTTCAGCCAAAAAACTGTCGCCCAAAGTTTCATCAGACACGGTCCCTTATTTAGAACTGTGTACGATATGTGAACATCACAAACGATTCAGATACCTTCACCCATGTGTGATGAGTTTGAACGTCAAAAGTTTTGGTTCGAATTTCCATGGTTACAGTGGTTATCCAACAATTCTTAATCGAGCAAGTTCAACAATTAAACAGAGGAAACTACAGCACACCAACAATTCTTAATCGAGCAAGTTCAACAATTAAACTGAGCTAGCTGACTTAAACATTTATCTAACAAATTAAAGACCGACGCTCTTAATTAAACAAAACAAAGAGTACTACTATGACTAGGGCTCGTTGATCTCCGTCGCCGCCTCCATGTCCAGCTCGCTCCCGATGGTCTCCTGGGGAAGGGGCTCCATGGTATCCATCGCACCATACTCGGCAAGCATCTCGCCATCTGCGTCCACCATCACTATGGAAAAGGATGCCATGAGATGAGCGTGGGCAGACGCGATCTGGGCTTGGACGGGCTCCGTCCTTGCAAGGTATGCAGCAGAGGAACGGATGGCTGCTCGAACGCTCTCGGAGATTGCCATCTCTTCGTCCGTGGGTTGCCGACCGTTGTCGGAGAAGCTTTGTTCGATTTGTGCAGTGAATGCCAGGAGCTTGGCATGGGCGTCCTCGACATGGTCGTGGGCGGCCTCCATCAGGGATATGGCTGCTGCTGTAGAACGGACAACTGATGTGCTGCTATCGCTAGTTGCTATTCCCGAGGCAGATGTTGATGCCGCCACCTGAGAAGCAACGGCGACTGTTTGGGCTGCCTTTGCCGCCTGGTCGGAGATTGTGGTCGCGCTCATGCACCTTGTCAGCATGCGCATGGCGGCCGCGACCATGCTCTCGCCGGACTGGGCCACCTAAGTTGCCCTCACGACACGGGTCCACGTGCCCATCTTTCACCGGCGATGATTGAATAGTGAAATGATATTTGGGGAGCGGGCTGGTGTGCTTGAGACACTGGCTGTGGACTGTAGACAACGCACGTTCTCGCGTAAGCCATAGGCATACTATACACTGACGGTGCTCCGGGATATTTTGTGTTGCATCTCACACGGTTGGTGATAATCAACTATGTGCGATCTACTTGATTTTTCATCTTGATTTGACTTACATAATGGGGTCACAGCGGCAATGGATGGTGTTTGAATTGATAGACCTTTCAACTGGAGTTAACATGCAAATATATGTGTGTCGTAAAAGAATTGGAATTATTCAGGGTTCGTTTGAACATTTTCCACATTAAATTGGTTTTCTAGCCATTTTAGGTGCACAATTCAAAATTAAACTACATGCACATGCTCCGGTGCACCAACATGAAGTTGTAAAATCATATATGTGTCCATGGGTTTATGCTTATCTCCCATGCAAGAAATGGGGATGAAATTCGAACACCACGGCACCATGGCTCTTCGGCTAACGTCGACGTACTTGCTTTTGTAATTCTAGTAAATCCAAAATTTGTACGAAATTCATGAAACTTGGCATGCTATCATGGAGCGGCATCAACATGCCGTGGTAAAAATTATGTCCCATTTGGGGCAGGTTTGGGTATAAGCTTCTCATAAACCAAAGCTTCTCACTACATGTGTGATGGTTTCGGTAGGGAACATTTCACCTTTCGGGACGAAACGATATCCGTTGCCTCTTCTCAATTTCAAATTTTTTACAAGTGTTAACATAGAACAACTGGAGTGTTGTCTCAATTTTTGGGATTTTTCGAGGTTCGCTTGGACTTTTTTATGCATTAACTGAGTTTTCTATGCATTCATCTACATAACTCAAATTTGAACTACAGACACATCCTCTAATGCATATAAATTAGTAGAAAATTCAAATTCGTGTCCTTGGTTGCCTGCTTAGGTCCCATGCAAGAAATGGGAATGAATGTCAAACACCCTACCACCGTCACTCGGCGGCAAACATTGAGATACCTGGTTTATAAATTCTAGTAATTCTAAAACTCATCTGAAATTCATGAAACTTGGCATGCTATCATGGAGCGGCATCAACATGTCGTGGTAAATTTTTTGTCCCATTTGGGGCAGGTTTGGATATATGTTTCTCACAAACCAGAGCTTCTCACAACAAGCATGGTGGTTTCGGTAGGGAACGTAACACCTTTGGGGACGGAACGATATCCATTGCCTCTTATTAATTCCAAAAAATTTCTCGTTTCAACATAGAACAACAGGAGTGTTGTGTCAATTTTTGTGATTTTTCAGTGTTCGTTTGGACATTTTTATGCATTAACTGAGTTTTCAATGCATTTATGTGCAAAATTCAAGTTTGAACTACATGCACATGCTCCAATCCATATAAATTGGTTGAATAATCAAAATTGTGTCCATGGGTACATGCTTAGGTCCCATGCAAGAAATGGGAATGAATTTCAAACACTAGGGCACTGTTGATTGCCGGCAAAACATTGAGATGCCTGGTTTTTAAATTCTAGCCAATCCAAAACTCGTCTGAAATTCATGAAACTTGGCATGCTAGCATGGAGCGGCATCAACATGCTGTGGTAAATTTTTTGTCCCATTAGGGGCATGTTTTGGTATATGCTTCTCACAAACCAGAGCTTTTCACAACAAGCATGATGGTTTCGGGAGGGAACGTCCCACCTTTGGGGACGAAACGATATCCATTGCCTCTTATTGCTTTCAAATTTTTCTCATCTCAACATAGAACAACATGAGTGTTGTTTCAATCTTTCTGATTTTTCAGGGTTCATTTGGACATTTTTATGCATTAAATGAGTTTTAAATGCATTTATGTGCAAAATTTGAATTTGAACTACATCCACATTTTCAAGTGCATATAAATTGGTTGAAATCAATAATGTGTCCTTGGGTGCATGCTTAGGTCCGATGAAAGAAATGGGAAAGAATTTCAAACACTAGGGCACCGTTGATTGCCGGCAAAACATTGAGATGGCTGGTTTTCAAATTCTAGTAAATCCAAAACTCGTCTGAAATTCATGAAACTTGGCATGCTATCTTGGAGTAGCATCAACATGCCGTGACAAAATTCTTGTCCCATTTGGGGCAGGTTTGGGTATATGGTTCTCACAAACCAAAGCTTCTCACAACAAGCATGATGGTTTCGGTAGGGAACGTCCCACCTTTTGTGACGAAATGATATCCATTGCCTCTTATTGCTTTCAATTTTTCTCTTGTGTCAACATAGACAAAACGAGTGTTGTGTCAATCTTTGTGATTTTTCGGGGTCCGTTTGGACATTTATATGCATTAACTGAGTTTTCAATGCATTTATGTGCAAAATTGAAATTTGAACTGCGTGCACATGCTCTAGTGCATATAAGTTGGTTGAAAATCGAAACGGTGTCCTTGGGTGCATGCTTAGGTCCCATGCAAGAAATGGGAATGAATTTGAAACACCAGGGCACCGTTCATTGCCCACAAAACACTGAGATGCCTGGTTTTTAAATTCTAGTAAATCCAAAACTCGTCTAAAATTCATGAAACTTGGCATGCTATCATGGAGCGGCATCAACATGACGTGGTAACACTAGTGCAAAACCGGGATGTATCACCGGTTCGTAAGGGCCTTTAGCGTCGGCTCTACAACTGGCACTAAAGAGTGGGGACTAAAGGTCCCCCCCTTTAGTACCGGTTCTGCACGAACCGCCACTAAAGTGCCCCCACGTGTCACGAGCCAGCGCCGGGGGCCGGGAGACCTTTAGTACCGGTTGGTAACACCAACCGGTACTACAATATTTCGGAGGGTTTTGGTTTTATGTTTTATTTTTCCTTTAATTCGTTGTTTTCCATTTAATTCTTTTTTGTTTGCTGGTATTTTACGATACTACATATTGTACACGTTATGCATATATATAAATAGAATTTCTTGTATAACC
>NC_041381.1:37230435-37252415 GCF_002162155.2 Triticum dicoccoides | reverse complement strand
ATGTAATGTCTCACAACCACCATTATTCACACATACAATTTCTCCTACATGTTGCCTTGGTGCCTTCGGAGCACGATGACAATTGGGAGTGGTTCATGGGTGCGGTAGCGGGTAATAGTACTCTCCTTTGAGATCTATGACCTGGTCGAGCAAAAATCCCGCTATTTCCTCTTGAAGTGCTAGTATGCGCTTGCTACGTATTGAGCTTGCGTTGGTTTTCCTTGAAGAGGAAAAGGTGATGCAGCAAAGTACCTTAAGTATTTCCCTCAGTTTTTTAGAACCAAGGTATCAATCCAGTAGGAGGCTCCTCAAAAGTCCCACGCACCTACACAAACAAATAAGAACCTCGCAACCAACGCAATAAAGGGGTTGTCAATTCCTTCACGGCCACTTGCGAAAGTGAGATCTGATAGAGAGAATATGATAAGATAAATATTTTTGGTATTTTTATGACATAGATTCTAAAAGTAAAGATGCAAATAAAAGTAGATGGAAAGCTTATATGATAAAAGATAGAACCGGGGGACATAGGTTTCACTAGTGGCTTCTCTCAAGATAGCGTAAGTATTACGGTGGGTGAACAAATTACTGTCGAGCAATTGATAGCAAAGAGAATAATCATGAGATTACCTAGGCATGATCATGTATATAGGCATCACGTCCGTGACAAGTAGACCGACTCCTTCCTGCATCTACTACTATTACTCCACACATCGAGCGCTATCCAGCATGCATCTCGAGTATTAAGTTCATAAACAACAGAGTAACGCATTAAGAAAGATGACATGATGTAGCGGGATAAACTCATGCAATATGATATAAACCCCATCTTTTTATCTTCGATGGCAAAAATACAATGCGTGCCTTGCTGCCCCTGCTGTCACTGGGAAAGGACATCGCAAGATTGAACCCAAAGCTAAGCACTTATCCCATTGCAAGAAAGATCAATCTAGTAGGCCAAACCAAACTGATAATTCGACGAGACTTGCAAAGATAACTTAATCACACATAAAAGAATTCAGAGGAGATTCAAATATTTCTCATAGATAAACTTGATCATAAACCCACAATTCATCGGATCTCGACAAACACACCGCAAAAAGAGTTACATCGAATAGATCTCCAAGAAGATCGAGGAGAACTGTGTATTGAGCTGGAAAGAGAGAGAAGAAGCCATCTAGCTAATAACTATGGACCCGAAGGTCTGTGGTAAACTACTCACAACTCATCAGAGAGGCCTTGGAGATGATGTAGAGGCCCTCCATGGTCGATTCCCCCTCCGGCGGAGCGCCGGCGAAGGCTCCAAGATAGGATCTCGTGGATACAGAAGGTTACGGCGGTGGAAATAGTTTTTCGTGGTGCTCCTCGATGGTTTCAGGGTACGTGGGTATATATAGGAGGAAGAAGTAGGTCGGTGGACACTCGAGGGGCCCACGAGGGTGGGGTGCGCGCCCACTTCCAGGGGCGCACCGGGCACCCTCGTGGCCACCTCCTCTGTTGCTTGACGTCCACTCCAAGTCCCCTGGATCACGCTTATTCCAAAAAGATCGCTCCCGAAAGTTTCATTCCGTTTGGACTCCGTTTGATATTCCTTACCTTTGAAACACTGAAATAGGCAAAAAAAACAAAATTTTGGGTTGGGCCTCCGGTTAGTAGGTTAGTCCCAAAAATGATATATAAATGTAAAGTAAAGCCCATAAATATAGAAAACGGGTAATATAATATCAATGAACAATCAAAAATTATAGATACGTTGGAACGTATCAAGCATCCCCAAGCTTAATTCCTGCTCGTCCTCGAGTAGGTAAATGATAAACAGAATTTTTAATTTGGAATGCTACCTAGCATAATTCTCAATGTAATTCTCTTTATTGTGGCATTAATGTTCAGATCCAAATGATTCAAAATAAAAGTTCATATTGACATAAGAACTAATAATACTTCAAGCATACTAAGTAAGCAATCATGTCTTCTCAAAATAGCATGTCTAAAGAAAGTTAACCCTACAAAATCATATATTCTGGTTGTTGCTCTCTCTTCATCACACAAAGTATTTAATCATGCACAACCCCGATGACAAGCACTATATGTGGAATAGAATGGTGGTTGTGGAGATGACGAAAAAAGAAGAAGACACTCTCACATCAACTCGGCGTATCAACGGGCTATGGAGATGCCCATTAATATATATCAATGTGAGTTAGTAGGGATTGCCATGAAACGGATGCACTAGAGCTATAAATGTATGAAAGCTCAACAAAAGAAACTAAGTGGGTGCATCCAACTTGCTTGCTCACGAAGACCTAGGGCATTTTGAGGAAGCCCATCTTTGGAATATACAAGCCAAGTTCCATAATGAAAAGTTCCCACTAGTATATGAAAGTGAAAACATATGCGACTCTCTATCATGAAGATCATGGTGCTACTTTGAAGCACAAGTGTGGTAAAAAGGATAGTAGCGTTGTCCCTTCTCTCTTTTTCTCTCAATTTTTTTATTTGGCCTTTCTCTTTTTTTATTTGGCCTTTCTCTTTTTTTTCTTTGGTGGGCACTTTGGCCTCTTCTTTTATAAAGTCCGAAGTCTCATCCCAACTTGTGGGGGAATCATAGTCTCCATCATCCTTTCCTCACTGGGACAATGCTCAAATATTGTAGGTCATCACACTTTTATTTACTTACAACTCAAGATTACAACTCAATACTTAGAACAAGATATGACTCTATATGAATGCCTCCGGCGGTGTACTGGGATATGCAATTAATCAAGAGTGACATGTATGCAAATTATGAAGGTGGCCTTGCCACAAGTACGATGTCAACTACATGATCATGCAAAGAGCAATATGACAATGATGATGCGTGTCATATAAACGGAACGGTGGAAAGTTGCATGGCAATATATCTCGGAATATGGTGGGTGTATGGTGCCGGCAAAAGTTGCGCGACACAAGAGAGGCTAGCAATGGTCGAAGGTGAGAATGCGTATAATCCATGGACTCAACATTAGTCATAAAGAACTCATATACTTATTGAAAAAATCTACAAGCCATAGAAAACAAAGTATTACGCGCATGCTCCTAGGGGGATAGATTGGTAGGAAAAGACCATCGCTTGTCCCCGACCGCCACTCATAAGGAAGACAATCAATAAATAAAATTGAGCTCCAACTTCATCACAAAGCGGTTCACCATACGTGCATGCTACGGGAATCACAAACTTCAATGCAAGTATTCTTTAAATTCATAACCACCCAACTAGCATGAGTCTAATATTACCACCTCTGTATCTCAAAACAATTATCAAGCATCAAATTGATCATAGCATCCAATTCCCTTTCTATTATAGTTTTTTTATACCCAACTTGGATGCCCATCATTCTAGGACCAATTTTATAACCATAGCAAATACCATGCTGTTCTAAGAGACTTTCAAAATATAAGTGAAGCACGAGAGATCAACAATTTCTACAAAATTAAGCCACCGCCATGCTCGAAAAGATATAAGTGAAGCACTAGAGCAAAAATTATCTAGCTCAAAAGTTATAAGTGAAGCACAAAGCATATTCTAATAAATTCTAAATCAAGTGGGCTTCTCCCAAAATGTGTGTGCAGAAAGGATGGTTGTTGTAAACTAAAAAGCAAAGACTAATATCATACAAGACGCTCCAAGCAAAACACATATCATGTGGCGAATAAAAATATAGCTCCAAGTAAAGTTACCGATGAACAAAGGCGAAAGAGGGGATGCCTTCCGGGGCATTCCCAAGCTTAGGCTTTTGGTTATCCTTTAATATCTTGGGGTGCCATGAGCATTCCCAAGCTTAGGATCTTGCCACCCCTTATTCCATAGTCCATCAAACCTTTACCCAAAACTTGAAAACTTCACGACACAAAACTCAACAGGAAATCTCATGAGCTCCGTTAGTGCAAGAAAGAAAAACCACCACATAAGGTACTGTAATGAACTCATTCTTTATTTATATTGGTGTTAAACCTACTTTATTCCAACTTCTCTATGGTTCATATCCCTTGATACTAGCCATAGATGCATCAAAATAAGCAAACAACACACGAAAAACAGAATCTGTCAAAAACAGAACAGTCTGTAGCAATCTGTAACTCTCAAGTACTTCTGGAACTCTAAAAATCCTACAAAAATAGGAAGTCATGGTAAATTTTTCTTTTGATCTACAAAACAAAGAATCAACGAAAAATCACGTTTCTGTGAATTACTAAAATTATTTTTGTGCACCCAAAGTTGCTGTTTTTCAGCAGAATCAAATTAACTATCACCATAAGTTATTCTATAGGTTCTACTGGGCACAAACACTAATTAAAACATGAAGACAAATCTAAACATAAGCTAGATGAAAAAATTATTACTAAACAGAAGAAAAAACAAAAAAAAATTGGGTTGCCTCCCAACTAGCGCTATTGTTTAACGCCCCAAGCTAGGCATGAAAGCGAGGATAGATCTAAGTAGTGCCATCTTGGGCACTCAATTCATAAGTAGCTCGCATGATAGATCCATAAGGTAATTTAACTTTCTTTATTGGAAAGTGTTCCATGACTTTCCTTAATGGAAATTGGAATCTAATATACCCTTCCTTCATATCAATAATTTCCCCAATCGTTCTATGGAAAGGTCTACAAAGAATAATAGGACACGAAAGATTGCAATCTATGTCAAGAACGATAAAATCTACTGGCACATAATTCCTATTTGCAACAATAAGAACATCATTGATCCTTCCCATTGGTTTCTTAATGGTGCAATCCGCAAGGTGCAAATTTAAAAAGCAAACATCAAGATCATGGAAACCTAGAATATCACATAAAGTTTTCAGAATCATGGAAACAATTGCACCCAAATCACACAAAGCATAACACCCATGATCTTTAATTTTAATCTTTATAGTAGGTTCCCACTCATCATAAAGTTTTCTAGGTATAGAAACTTCCAGGTTCAGTTTTCCATCATAAGATTGCATCAAGGCATCAACGATATGTTTGGTAAAAGTTTTATTTTGACTATAAGCATGAGGAGAATTCAAAACGGATTGCAACAAGGAAATACAATCTATTAAAGAACAATTATCATAATTAAATTCTCTGAAATCCATAATAGTGGGTTCAATGCTATTTAAAGTCTTGACCTCTCCAATCCTACTTTTACCAAATTTAGCATCAAGATCTAAAACTCCGAATCATTGGGACGCCTTTTAACTAATGTTATTAGCTAGATGGCTTCTTCTCCCTCTTTGAATCTCAATACCATGTTCTCCTTGATATTTCTGGAGATCTATTCGATGTAACTCTTTTTGCGGTGTGTTTGTCGAGATCCGATGAATTTTGGGTTTATGATCAAGTTTATCTATGAGAAATATTTGAATCCCCTCTGAATTCTTTTATGTGTGATTAAGTTATCTTTGCAATCTCTTGGAATTATTAGTTTGGTTTGGCCTACTAGATTTAACTTTCTTGCAATGGGGGAAGTGTTTAGCTTTGGGTTCAATCTTGCGGTGTCCTTTCCCAGTGACAGCTGGGGCAGCAAGGCACGTATTGTATTGGTGCCACCGGGGATAAAAAGATGGGTTTTATATCGTATTGCATGAGTTTATCCCTCTACATCATGTCATCTTTCTTAATGCGTTACTCTATTCTTTATGAACTTAATACTCTAGATGCATGCTGGATAGCGGTCGATGTGTGGAGTAATAGTACTAGATGCAGGCAGGAGTCGGTCTACTTGTCACAGACGTGATGCCTATATACATGATCATGCCTAGATAATCTCATAATTATTCACTTTTCTATCAATTGCTCGATAGTAATTTGTTCACCCACCGTAATAATTATGCTATCTTGAGAGAAGCCACTAGTGAAACCTATGGCCCCCGGGTCTATCTCTTATCATATAAGCTTTCAATCTTCTTTGTGTTTTAGCTATATTAGGCCATTTAGATACATTGCAAAAATGTTGGTTCACCACCAATATTACCAGAAGAATACTTTCCACATGATGAACATTTTAGTTTTCATGTTTGAGCATTTTTTAATTTCACACATAATTTGAAACTGAATTCAACTGGAATTTGAAATGGAATATTGATCAAAGTGACTAAGCACTATTATAGCAAAATAATTAGCTTGATCTCAGGGATTACTATAGCATCATTACACCAGGGTGTTACATATCTCCTCCTCTAAAAGAAATTCTCGTACCAAGAATTAAGAGGTAGAAGGGAACAGGTCGGGGTATTCAGCTCGGAGGTTATCTTCACGTTCTCAAGTGGCTTCATCTTTAGTATGATTCGACCATTGCACCTTGAGGAACTTGGTAACCTTCTCGCGGGTTCGACATTCAGCTTCTTGAAGAATGCGGATCGGATGCTCTTTATAAGTGAGATCATCTTGCACTTCAATCAGTTCCGGATCCACTTCACGTTCCAGATCCTTGAAGCAACGACGAAGTTGTGACACGTGGAAGACGTCATGGACGTGAGATAAATGAGGTGGCAACTCCAGTTGATAAGCCACCATTCCACGATGGGCGAGGATGCAGAAGGGACCAATGTAGCGCAGAGCTTGCTTGCCCTTGACTCCGAACAACTGGGTGCCTCTCAAAGGCGTGACACGTAGATAAGCTTGTTGACGAGGTTGATAAGTTGAACCCCAATGTTTACGATCATAATTGCTCTTCTGACTGGACTAGGCTGCCTTGAGATTATCCAGGACAATGCAAACCTGCTCTTCAGCTTGTTGAATAATGTCTGGACTAATGAGCATCCGCTCCCCAGTTTCTGACCAATTCAGAGGGGTTCGGCACTTGCGTCCATAAAGCACTTCAAAGGGTGCCATCTTCAAGCTAGCTTGATAGCTGTTGTTATAAGAGAACTTCGAATAAGGGAGAGATTCTTCCCACTTCTTTCCGAAAGAAATAACCCAAGCCTGAAGCATGTCTTCAAGATTTTGATTGACTCACTCGACTTGGCCTTGGGATTGGTGATGATAAGCAGTGCTGTAGGTAAAATGAGTTCCCATTGCCTCTTGGAAACTATCCCATAACTTTGAAGTGAATATACTGTCGCGGTCTGAACTGATCTCCTTCAGAATGCCGTGGAGTGACACAATTCTAGAGATATACAAGTTTGCTAATTGACTAGCAGTGATAGTCTCCTGACTGGCAGAAAGTGAGCAACCTTCGAGAATTGGTGGATGACGACAAAGATAGCGTCCTTACCTTTCTGAGACTTGATAAGGCCAGTGAAGAAGTCCATCTAAATCTTATCCCACTTCCATTCAGGAATCGAAAGCGGTTGTAGAAGTCAAACCAGTTTCTGATGTTCTGCTTTGACGCGACGACAAACGTCACATTTAGGACAGTATAACCGCACCTAAAGCGAGCTCTCTCAGCCCCTCAGAATTTTCGGCCATCAGATTTCGTGTTGGGATTGTTTCTGGCCGTCAGATCCAAGTTTCAGTTGCAGTTTTACCGCGACCTGGCCGGACTATCCTAATGGGCCACTACTCTCATGAACTCTTCCAAGGCCTATGGTTGATTGGGTTTTATTGGGCTGACATCTGCCGATGGCTGGCTTGACTTGTAGGAAAAAACTATTCACGATCCAGGTTACGTGATGCGGCGACACGGTCTGCGTTCATCCAGCCGATGCATGGTTGGGGATCGATCCGGTGAGGAAGGGAGGCAAGACGCGAGGCGAGGCGCGCGAGGGGTCGTGAACGGACGCAGGTGGATGCAGAGACAAAATTACTATGCAGAGACGAAGCGACAACGGTGGACTGTTCGATGACAGAGGCAATCGAAACTGATCCGTAGAATTGAAAGATGCAATCAATTATCAATTCCAATGTCAATAAAATATGCGTTTCTTCCTCCCAATCTGAAGATGCTTCAGTACGTGAGCAGGTATATATACTTCGTCTCTTGCCTCTCTCCCATCGTACTTATGCGGGCAGTGGAACCTCACGCAGCCATGGTTCTTGGCTAGGTTGACTCTATTTCACATTTTTCCCCTTTCTGTGATCCCCACTTCGACCAACCGATTACTTTATGATAGTATCTTCCTAAACCATTTTTTTGCCGATGGGTTTCATGCTGACTGTGGTTGATCCATTGGGGTAAATCTCGGAGACTGGTTCTCAAATTTTGATTTTGTGAATATCACTTCTCACTTCGCAGTCTCGGCTTCTAACCAGATTATTTCACCTTGACTACCATACCTCATCTTTTCATGTTTTCGTATCCATATATATTGCTCAGATTATGTTTATGTGTCGTTCATGCGCTGTTCTCTCAACAGCTACTACGCCGCTGGTTCCCAATGCCCTTATTCCCTCTTGGTGGCAGTGGTTTAGGGAACGTGGACGGCTAGAGCAAATATGACAGACTAGTCATTTGAGAGGTGAGGATATGACGGCATGGCCATGTTTGTGTTAATAATGCCTCATATTCAGGGCAGATCTTCCCACTATTTTACTGCAAGCATGTGTTTGTGCTAATTAATGCCTCAATGAACTTAGTGTTGATCCCTTTATATCACTAATTTTCTAGAGTTGGATCTATTCATCTAAGGTATTTGAACTACTGAGTGATGATCAGCGAGGATGTGGTGTGGTGAAGAACGACATGGTCACTTGGTTAACAAGAGAATGAGATGATCTTAGCATCTTCTTTGCGGCAGGAATTTTTTTTTGTTTTGCTGACTCATTGTTCCTTTTATCTCTAGACTTTTTCTTTGGTTTATTTTATCCTGATTCCTTGGTTTGTTAGTCATGAAGGATTTTGCAAAACTGTGCCATTACATGGATGAAAGATCTGGCATTCCTATAAAGGTTTTGAAAAACATGGATCAACCATCACATGACTGAAAGAGATGGGCACATTATCACTAAGATCCTTCCAGTTCCTAGGTACACAAACAGGCAAAATCACTTTTTTAAACATGTGAAGCCCTGTTGCATATGGAACATTTTTTTGTTTGGTCTTCCTCCGACGTGGTGTTTGTCCCATCAAATCTTATGAAAATTGCTAATAAGTACTTGAATATTTTTCACCTTGAGTTTAGGGTACTCAATTGTGCATACATATAATTTTTATATCGGTAAGAAAACACTCAGTTCTTCTTACATAATTGATTAACATTGCTTATGTTCCTGCATTAGATGTTTCTTTGTTATTTTTCTATAAATATAATCTCAAAGTTTTGTGGTTAGGTGTGAAATGGAGATCTCCACTGCAAGACCCATGACACGTGGGAGAAAACATATATGAAACGTGTGCACTTGATTTCATGACACAATGGAACCAAGATGATAGCATTCTGTGGGGGTTGTGGCAGAGATGTCAATTGTGCTAATTCTTGTGTTGCAACAATCATTCAATATTTGCTTCAAGTAGTAACATTCTATATTACAAATAGACGGGCGCAACAACACGCGCCATCGATGATCTAGTTCTTCAATATATCAAGCAATGTTTTGCTTCATCGTAGACCAGCAGTACTTCTGAGGGATGTCTAGATACATATTGGTACTTCCTGGATGAATAGAGAGAGGGGTGCCATGTGCTTCTTTCATCACCTTCTTTGTCATAAGCTCAAACTGGGGCACTACAATGCGATCTCTGAAGTATAAGGTTCAATCTTCACCAAGTGAGAAATCTCTGGATTTCTCTAAGTCAAGTTCCTTTTTCATCATATCAACATGAGCATCTTTGGCTTGAGCAGACTTAATTGCTTTGAGAAGAGTTGGTTCCATGACAAGGTTACTCGAAGAACCCGGTGGAACTAGTTGAAGGTTCAGCTTGCAAAGTTCTTCATAAAGGCGGGGTTGAGCTTTGAATACCATGTGATTGTTGCAATAAGACTTGCGGCTCAGGGCATCGGCCATTACATTAGCCTTACTAGGGGAATAGGATATACGGCAGTTTTATCAGCAATAACTTCCATCCATCGCTGCTGATCGGTGAAGATCCTACCTGGGAGTGAGGGAGTCCCGGATTAGGCGGTGTCCGGATAGCCGGACTATAACCTTTGGCCGGACTCCTAGACTATGAAGATACAAGATTGAAGACTTCATCCCGTGTCCGGATGGGACTTTCCTTGGCGTGGAAGGCAAGCTTGGAGAAACGATATGTAGATCTCCTCCCATTGTAACCGGCTCTGTGTAACCCTAGCCCTCTACGATGTCTATATAAACCGGAGGGTTTTAGTCCGTAGGACGAACAATAATCATACCATAGGCTAGCTTCTAGGGTTTAGCCTCTCTGATCTCGTGGTAGATCTACTCTTGTAATACCCATATCATCAATGTTAATCAAGCAGGAGTAGGGTTTTACCTCCATCGAGAGGGCCCAAACCTGGGTAAAAACATCATGTCCCTTGTCTCCTGTTACCATCTGCCTAGACACACAGTTCGGGACCCCCTACCCGAGATCCGCCAGTTTTGACACTGACATTGGTGCTTTCATTGAGAGTTCCGCTGTGTTGTCCCCATCAGGAAGGATGCCTCATCCCATCTTTAAAGACGGCGTTGTCGCTAAAGGAGCTTTGGCTATCGGACAAACTCTCCGGCTAGGCGGTTTTCTTATGACCGCATGTTCGGCCGCCGCGCCGACGATGACTTCTCGGGTCATCGAAAGCAATCTCCACGTCCACTCGGAACTCGTCGAGCAGTTAGATCTGATGGAGCTCTCTTCCTTAAATGAGCTCTTGGATCGCATTGCCGCCTTGGGAGTCGCTATAGACTATGACCAGATTGGGCTTAAACCCGATCCGAGAGAGATTAACTCTCCCCAGGTCACCTACCATGTCGTGGTGGAGGAACAATGCGGCAAGTCTTCATCTATCTTAAGGACTAGTTGTGTCCGGATTCCCGACCCCTCCAAGGCGGATACCCGCGGAGGGGAGGACGTTACTCAAGCCCTCAACCTAAAGTCAGGCAGCGGGCTAGATTCATTGGACAACATCCAAGAACCCAAGCTTCCGAGTTCGGAAACTCCTTGGCCCCTGAGTCTCAGATTGGGCGAGGTTCCGGATTTAATTCCACCCGCCCACCCAAGTATAAGGGATCTATCCCAAATTCGGCAAGAGCCCGCAGAAACAGTCCACCATTACTGGGCCAGATTCCTCCTGGTTATGAACAGGATAAAGGACTGACGCGAGGAGGATGCAATTTCATTCTTCTGCAATAATTGCATGGACAACGGTATCATCAATGCCATAAGTCTCCTTGAAATTACACGCTTCGCCGACTTGGCATCCATAGTATGAAAGTACTGTGGAAAGCGCCTGGAAAACCAAAATAAAATTTTGGGATAATCGGGCCCTGAATACAACCCCAGTCCGAAAGAAAAGGGTGCATTATCACCAGGCACCTGGGTTAAACACCAAAAAGCAAAACCCTCTATAGGGCATGGAATCCTATCGGAGGGATGGCTCAATGGACCCTGTAAAATTCACAGTGCAGAGGGCGCCACACCAACTCATAGCCTTAGAGCATGTTGGATACTCCGGCAGGTGGCCAGGAGTGGCGAAGAGCTTCTAACTCCAGAATTCACTGAGCACAAGCCCAGGGATACCAGTATGTTATTAACAGTTTTCGAGACTTTCGCATCAAATAATATGCAAAAACAAACACTCCGCAGCCTTGCCGAAGTCTACCAAGTAGCAACAATAAACCCATGGAGTGACACGGCTGTTACCTTTAATGCCAGTGATGAACCTAAATACCGAACAACCCGAGCACCAGCCGCATTGGTCCTTAGTATGATAGTGGACGTCTTTCGCCTTACCAAGGTACTCATGGACGGTGGCAGCGCATTGAACCTCATTTATGAGGAAACCCTTCAAAAAATGGAAATAGACTGGAGCCGGATTGAGCGAAGCAACACGACCTTTAGAGGAATAATCCCCATTCAGGAAGCGCGCTGTACAGGAAAATATACTGGATGTGGTGTTCGGCACGTCGGATAATTACAGGTCCAAGGAGGTCACGTTTCAAGTGACCCCGTTCAGCAGCGGGTACCACGCTCTATTAGGGCGAGAGGCATTCACAATTTTTCAAGCTATACCCCATTACGGGTATATGAAACTCAAAATGCCTGGACCCAATGGAATCATCACTCTTGCTAGTGACCCGGACATAGCACTCCGCGCCGAAAATAAGACAGCCGCACTGGCCCTTGAGGCACTATCTGAAGCCCTAGCGGCCGAGGAACTGACTAAGCTGCACTCCACGGTGAACAGGGATGACGTGATAGTCGATAAAAGATCCAAGTCCACCTCCTTTAAACCAGCAGACGAAATAGTCAAATTCCAAGTCCATCCAACGGACCATACAAAAACTGCCTCCATCGGGGCGCACTTAAACCCTGATGTAGACGCCACACTACAAGAATTCCTACGCGAAAATTTGGACATTTTTGCCTGGCACCCTTCAGACATGCCAGGAATCCCTCGCAGGCTGGCCGAGCAGAGCCTAAACATCCTAAAAGGATTCAAGCCTGTCAAGCAGGATCTTCAGAGTTTCTCCGAACCTAAGAGACAAGCCACGGGAGAGGATCTAGCCAAACTACTGGAGGACGGATTCATCAGAGATATAAAACATCCGGACTGGCTAGCAAACCTGGTGATGGTACTAAAGAAGGACAAATCCTGGCGCCTGTGCGTTGACTTCAAGTACCTCAACAAGGCTTGCCCAAAGGATCCCTTCCCCCTCCCCCGCATCGACCAAATTATCGACACTACCGCAGGACACGATTCATAGTGTTTCCTCGACGCATACTCCGGCTACCATCAAATTAAGATGGCAGAGCCAGACCAAGCCGCAACGACATTCATCACCCCATACGGCCCATTCTGCTTCAACACAATGCCCTTCGGGCTCAAAAACGCCGGCGCAACATATCAGCGCATGATTCAGACATGTCTGGCAAACCAGATCGGCAAAATAGTAGAAGCATACGTAGATGACGTGGTCGTCAAAACCAAGCATGTCGAAACTCTAGTAGACGACTTGAGGCTCACATTCGATAACCTCTAAACATATGATATCAAGCTCAACCCGGAAAAATGCGTTTTCGGCGTACCAGCCGGAAAGCTCTTGGGCTTCATTGTATCCGGCAGAGGAATTGAAGCAAACCCAGCCAAGATCCGAGCTCTGTCACAATTGGATATTCCAAAGGACCTCAAACAAATACAAAAATTGATTGGATGTGTGGCGGCTCTAAGCCACTTTATCTCTTTATCGCCTCCTCTGGCGCACCGAACACTTCGAGTGGACGGATGCCACCACGGTTGGACTCGATGAAATAAAGGCCACATTGGCAACAAACCCAGTCCTGGCCGCTCCCAACATCGGTGAACCAATGCTATTATACATTGCGGCAACTTATCAAGTTGTAAGCGCAGTACTCGTCGTCGAACGAGAAACGGACGGACACAAATTCCCCCTTCAAAAACCATTTTACTACGTGTCCACTGTCCTCACTCCATGCAAGTCACGGTACCCGCATTATCAGAAGATAGCGTACGCGGTGTTTATGGCATCCCGGAAGTTGCGACACTACTTTCAAGAGTGTTCGATAACAGTAGCCTCCGAAGTACCTCTTAACGATATTATAAACAACCGCGACACGACGGGCCGGATTGCCAAATGGGCCATTGAGCTCCTCCCGTTCGACATAACCTATAAGCCACGGCGAGCTATTAAGTTACAAGTTTTGGCTGACTTCATCGCCGAATGGACTGAAGCCGAACTCCCTAAAGAGTACGGCACATATTCAAACTGGATCATGCACTTTGACGGCTCCAAAATGTTAGCTGGTATGGGGGCTGGCGTTGTTCTGACATCCCCAACAGGAGATACAGCTCAATACGTACTCCAGATAGTGTATACGGACTCCAACAACGCAGTCGAATACGAGGCCCTTCCACATGGTCTCCGGATGGCAGTCTCCATGGGCATCCAACGCCTAGAGGTGCATGTGGATTCGAAAATAAATTTTGACTTTGATGCCAAGGATCCGAAAATGGCAGCTTATCGTAACCCCGTCCTAAAAATGTCAGCTCGGTTCGAGGGACTCGAATTTCACCATATAGCCCGGGAAAACAATCAGGCAGCAGACGTCTTGGCACGCATCGGTGCAAAGCGTGATGCAGTCCCCCCCCCAACATTTTCTTGGAGCGGCTATTCAAGCCATCTGTATTATGGGAAGGGGAATCCGGAAATAACAGCCCGGACCCAACCGCGTCACCGGACACCGAACATTCTGACACAACGGGAGGCTCTGCCAACAAAGTAACATCCTCAGCCCACGTAATAATGGCAGTCATTGCCTCGTGGACAGAACCATTCCTAGCATACCTAACTAGGGAGGAACTTGCCGAGGACCAAAACGAGGCACGCTGCATAGTGCGGCGATCTAAAGCCTATAAAGTCCATGAAGGAGAGCTTTATAAGAAAAGCACTACCAGAGTCCTTCAAAGGTGTATGTCCGAAGAGGAAGGGCGGAATCTTCTGGCTGAAATTCATGCTGGACTCGACGGGCACCATGCCGCAGCCTGGGCCCTTGTAAGCAAGGCCTTCCATACAGGATTTTATTGGCCGATGGCCCGGGCAGATGCTCAGGACTTAGTCCAACGATGCGTCGGTTGCCAACTCTTTGTTAACCAAAGCCATATGCCACCCACCGCCCTCCAAACTATACCCATCACCTGGCCCTTCACGGTCTGGGGGCTTGACATGGTTGGACCCCTTAAAGGAGGAACCCACAAGCAAAAATACCTACTGGTCATGGTGGATAAATTCACCAAATGGATAGAGGCCAAGCCTGTTAAGACGGCTGAATCCGGACCGGTGATAGACTTCATATCAGGGGTCGTACACTGTTATGGCGTCCCCCACAGCATCATCACTGACAACAGCACGAACTTTATGGCCGACGAGGTCAAACTCTGGTGCAAAAACATGGGCATCAAGCTCGACTACCCTTCAGTCTATCACCCACAAACTAACGGTCAAGTCGAGCGGGCGAATGGTCTAATCATGAGCGGCATCAAACCCAGATTAGTGAGGTCCCTCAAGGGAATCAAACACGCACTGGGTAGAGGAGCTCGACTCTGTACTCTGGGGGCTGTGGACCACGCCAAATCGCACTACCGGATTCACACCATTCTTCATGGTATACGGCGCAAAGGCAGTTCTGCCCTGCGACATAATTCATGACTCACCTCGTGTGTGCATGTACGAAGAAAGAGAAGCCAAACTCGATCGGCAGGACAGTTTGGACGCCTTAGAGGAGGAGCGAGACGTGGCAAAAGCCCGTTCTGCATTCTATCAACAGCAGGCTCGAACATATGAAAGCAGAGAAGTACGGGCCAAAACTTACAATGTTGGTTAGTTAGTTCTACGCCTGCCCGACAAGAAAAAGGACAAACTCAAGACCAAATTGGAAGGTCCCTTCATCATTGACCAAGTCCTGACTGGTGGAGCGTACCGTCTGCGAGATGCATCGGATAACCGACTCGAGCCGAACCCATGGAACGCAGCCCGTCTCCAAAGATTCTATGCCTAGCGCCGGACTCTGTGTTTGTCTCCTTCCTCTGTCTATTTTTTACACATTAGTTGTCTTATATTTCTCTCCTTCTCCCTCCCTTTCTCTGACAGCCTTTAAGGGCTCGTTCGCGCCTTGCTCGCACACAATTGACGCGCTATCCGTGCTCATTATACCTGGGGGCTTCTTTAACAGAAGCTTGTTTATACGGGCCTCATGCCCAACACATGTGTCACACTTCCGCATGTACCTTTTATTCACCATTATATGCATCGATATGACTTAAATTTTGGCCAAGCTAGGTTGCCTGGCTCCTGTGCATACCCCTACTTTCCCGATTGTTCAGCTAGGTGGTAAAGGGAGCACCTCTACGATTGTTACTGCCGGGTCAGCCGGATGTGTACCTCAGACTGGGTGAAGCCGAAAGCTAGCGTTCTTAAGGGAATATTCCATCGGTGAACTAAAAGATGATTTCTCACTCGTTTATTTATCCGCCCCCAAATGCTTTTCTGCTTTTTTCGCAGTCCGGACATGCACTTTAGGGCATGCCTCCCAGGGAAAGGAACCCCTAACGGAACTATTCTCCCTGGCGGATGTTTCTTACTAACCATGTAATATAACATAACTAGTTGGGCACTTGTCTGATAAAGCACTAACGACCCCTACGCCTGGTCTCCACGCATGCCCCGCTTCTTACATAACCGAGAGGGTATTCGGACACACTCCGAACTATCAGGTCCCGAGGTTGAAGTGAAAAGGTCCGCCATGACAAACGATCTACAATCCGGCTAGAAGGCATTTTACATGTCATTTTAAATTACAATTTGACTAGGTATATTCCTGTTCAATACCATCCAACAGGCTGTCTTGTTTACTGTCCTGTTGGGAATATTTGGCGGCCAACTCTACCTTGCCGTACACTAAACTCATAGGGATCTCCTTCCCATCGGGCCCCACAGTTCTGACCTCGGCCATGTGGTTTGGGTCAGCCTTTGTGTACCGCGTCTTCACCATAGCCCAGGCCTTCCTGGCGCCTCGACGACAGGCCGATATCTTCCATAATTGGAAGCGCCACCGCGCTCCCTTCAGCTTCTCTGCAAGCTCTCCAAGGCCTTCGGGCATGGAGACGGATGGCCACAAGGCCTGGACGACGCCTTGCATTACCTGCCGAACTCGTTCGTGCAGTTGTAAGAACTCGGGAAGAAGGTCACCCGTAGAACCGGGCATTTCCTCGGCACGCCGACCTGTCAGCATACCTACAGACATAACTCTGTCAATCGACTTCCTCGCCGAACTCTTTTTCGAAGTTCGTTCAAGCACTTACTAAAAATGCCACGTCGAAGCAGCCGATTCTCCTTCACGGAGTCTGACAGCTGAGCACGAACATCCTTTAGTTCCTCGCCCAGCTAGGTGTTGGCATCTTGGAGCTTATTCTTCTCTTGCCTCACCCTGGTAAGCACGCTCTCGCCTGCCTTTAACCGGTGCAAGAGTTGTTGGTTGTCCGGATCCAGTCCAGCGCTATCTACAATGTTATTGTCAGATTTGCACACATGCCGCCCTTCACAATGTACTTATCTTTCGAAGCATATATTACCAGAGGGGGTCTCCTTGATCTCCCCCGTCGCGGCTAGTGCGGCCTCAAGTTGGGCTTTGCACTCTTCCAGCTCCTGGGACAGTTGGGTATTCTTTTCTATAAGATCCTGCATAACAAATGATCATTAAATTAGTTATTCTAACTGTTTCAAGTCTTGGGGGCTACTGACATATAAAACCATCAAATTATCTCACCCGTATGTCTTTTACATACTGCTGTGGCTCTGTCTAGACCATTTTGAGCGGCACGGAGGTACGCATATCCCGTATTAAAGGCATCCAATGCCTCCTGGGAGAAACAAGCGTCATGAAGAACTGTCCGGCGACGCCTGTGGTTCATGGCACTCTCCACCTCGGAATTGGTGGCAGACAGCCCGTCCGCATCCTCTGTTGGAGGAGCGCCCGGTGCACGCCTTGTGTTCGCCTCCGCTTCCGGACTCGGCCTTGGAGCCTAGCCGGTGCAGTCGCGATTGGCAACCTCTCCGAATATAGTCCAGCGAGCGCTCTTTTTCCTGAAGAGAGCACGAGCGTTAGTATACCTTGAGGGAATAAAACCTAGGAATAAAATTGCGCGCCATACCGCTGTGTCGGTGTCTTAATCCGGACCACACTTCTTTTCAGCCTGTCGGGCCTTGATTTCCCTTGTTGGCTAGCCACCGCAGGCTCGGCCCTCCGCCTCAAGGACTTCCCCTGCAAAAACGCCATTGGTATACGGTGGTCAAAAATAAGCACGGGTGGATCATCTTAAAAGTATGGGGACTTCGGTCTTGGTTACTTGTGAGGCTGGAAGTAGTCTGGGATAATCAGTCGTAATGGCCACTAAGGTGTTGTCCTTGCTCAATTGATGAAACACCCCATCGATCAGCTCCACAGACAAGTCCGGGTCCTCTTGGGAGTCCTGGTCGAAGGACCGTTCCGTGTCCTCGAGTTGTGGAGGAGGGTTGTTTATCTCCTTTACAGCCTGGCGTAGCTCATGCGTTGAAATTGCTAGAGTGAATACTTAACTATGGGAATATGAAACGAATGGGCAAGTTAAAGTGTGCGCTTACCCAGCTTGGAGGATTGTACATAGAAAATCTGCCCCGTGGGTTGACCCGGAGGAATTCCTCCTCTTCTCCCTTGTACAAAGCGGACAAGATCTCTATTAGAGCGGCAGCCGATTCAGGCCCCTTATGGCCGCACCGTGTGGCGTCGTCCTCCCCGTTGAAATCCCATATGGGGTGGCCTCTATACTGAAGCGTCTGCACCCCCCGCATAATGCATATGGCCATGACCTCGATCATGGTCAGTCCGGAATGAGCTAACAACCTTATCCGGCTCATCAGGTAAAGGACGTCCCTGGCATTTTCCTTCTGAGGGCTCTGTGGGCGCCAGCTTAGGCGCTTCTTCAAGGGAGCATTATTGAACTCAGGGAGGCCGATCTGAACTGGGTCCGGCAGGGGGACATCTTCTATATAAAACCATTCTGAAGGCCAGCCTTCTTTGGGGTTCCAGATAGATATCCGGTCCCGGCGATGCGGCATAGTTCAGCTTCGCCCACTTGATATATCGACCCCTCCTGAGAACTGGGCACAAGGCAGAATAGCTTCTTCCACGGCGCGAAATGAGCCTCGACGCCCAGAAACAGCTCGCAAAGGGCTACGAAGCCCGCAATATGCAATATGGAGGCAGGCGTGAGGTTGTGCAACTGGAGGCCGTAGAACTCCAGGAGCCCCCGGAGAAACGGACGAATTGGAAATCCGAGCCCTCTTATCAAATAAGGGACAAGGCATACCCGCTCTCCTTTGGAGGGATTGTGGACGCTCTCTGCTGGCTCTCCACCATTATAGGTGGCAAGCCCAGCTCGAACCGGGACCATGTAGGCTGGGGGGAGAAACCCCTTGGTTTGGAGTGCCACTAGCTCGCTCTGCGAGACGGAGCATCTCTCCCAATCTCCAGGCTGAGGGCTGGGGGGCGAGAGGAGGAGTTGCGTCGACTGGCCATGATGGAATGGATCTCTGTCGAATGCACTTCGATGAATGCTCCCGGGGGAATGATGGTGTGATTCGGATCTAAATCCCCGTCTCTCTTATAGGCGGCTCATTTGTGCAGCTAGGGGGGTAAATGAAAAAACACCCTGGCTTTTCGCATTCGCTTGACACGTGGAAGATGGCCATTATTGGGCGCAGAAGCCAAGGAGCGCAACATTCATCAAAAGTCGGACACTATTCAAAAGGTATATGGAATTTGGAGAACAACCCGCCTTACAATGCCGAAGACAAATCGGCGCGCCGGACTAATCGTCATTGAAGCCCGGTTCGGGGGCTACTGAGGGAGTCCCGGATTAGGGGGTGTCAGGATAGCCGGACTATAACCTTTGGCCGGACTCCTGGACTATGAAGGTACAAGATTGACGACTTCGTCCCATGTCCGGATGGGACTTTCCTTGGCGTGGAAGGCAAGCTTGGCGATACGATATGTAGATCTCCTCCCATTGTAACTGACTCTACGTAACCCTAGCCCTCTCCGGTGTCTATATAAACCGGAGGGTTTTAGTCTGTAGGACGAACAATACCACAGGCTAGCTAGTAGGGTTTAGCCTCTCTGATCTCGAGGTAGATCTACTCTTGTACTACCCATATCATCAATATTAATCAACAGGAGTAGGGTTTTACCTCCATCAAGAGGGCCCGAACCTGGGTAAAAACATCGTGTCCCTTGTCTCCTGTTACCATCCACCTAGACGCACAGTTCGGGACCCCCTACCCGAGATCCGCCTGTTTTGACACCGACAGGGAGCCTCCTAACTACTCCTGGTTGTTGGCGGTCTCCACGTAGTATTAGGCATCGACGGTGGCATCTGGCTCCTGCGCTCCGACATTTGGTTGCATCAACCAGAAAGAAGAAGAAAGGGGGAAAAGTGGTAGCAAAGCAACCATGAGTACTCATCCAAAGTACTTGCAAGCAAGGATCTACACTACATATGCATCGGTATCGGCTATATCTGTGGACTGAACTGCAGAATGCCAAAATAGAGGGGAGAGCCTAGTCCTACAAAAACTAGCATCTTCAGCATCTTCAGCGATCTTGCAACATTAGAAGAGTTAAGAGTAGTGTCGTGGAAATATCACGTCAGATGTCCTCGTGAAAGGACTTAGTCGTGGAGCCATCGCGACGGGTTAGCTTAAAGGGGTTAAACCGGACAAAGGACACGAGGAATTTTATACTAGTTCGGCCCCTTCGATGAAGGTAAAAGCCTACGTCTAGTTGTGATGGAATTATTGGGGTCTCGATAACCAGGGAGCAAAACACGCTATGCCTGGCTCTCGAGTTGTTTTTTCTTGTTTCTGAACCGCCGCCGGGTCATCCCCTTATATACACGAGTTGACGCGTGGCCGGTTTACAGAGTCCCGAGGCCAGCTCATACAAGTGTCCGACTCGGTCTCTCCTTTCCCAACTTACAATACAAGTTATATAACCATGGTGGTTTACCACTATGGGCCCTAACCCGCCTTTGGGCTCCGGGCCTCTAAGCTTCATTAGTAAAGCGCCATCTTCTGGGTCTTCGTGGGCCTCAATATAGTTGAGTGTGAACTGGCCCCTCCTGGGCGGTTTACACTTAGTACTTATATCCCCAACATTAGGCCCCAGATTAATTTGAACCTGTTCATGTCAATCTTCAATACTTAGAAAAATTATGTGAACATCTTCTTACATTTCACATAAACCGCCATGATGTCTTCTCCTGTAAACTTTGTTAAACCGCCGTGACGTCATCCTCTGGACACAGAAGCGGGTTGTCATGACATCACCTCTGTAAAAATATTAAAAATATTCCCTCCATTAATGGTATCCCAAAGATCGAGGCGACAGTTGCGCCCTTTTTTGCTGCTTCAGGCTCCTCGATTCTTGCGCCTGCCACTTATCCCCTTTCTTTATAAATAAAGCCGGGGGGTTCCATTCTCTCACCATGCGTCTTCACCTCGTCTTCCTCCTTGTGACCCAACGAGCTCCAGCGCCGCCGCCGCCGTCGTCGACTTTCGACCCTGCACCGACTAGGCCGCTGCATCAACCTGAAACGCTCCAGAGATCTGCACTCTACTCCGCTGCTCCTCAGAACCCGGTGACTTTTCTGCCCTTAACCCTAGATCTCCATTAGGGCGTGTGTTCATCTGTGTTTGTCCGTGCTTCTCCGCCTTTCTCTTAGACTCTTTACTTAATTTACCTAAGCCTTATAGTTTTCTTTTGTGGCTAGATCCATAGTTTTAATCTACCATACTGTAGCATCTGGCTGTTTCTGAAAAATCCTCTCTAGACTCTCTCTACTCTGCTTAACGCCATTGTAGGACGCATAAATTTTTCTTTACTAAAGCACGGTAGATCCAAAATTATATCATCATTTTGTGAAACTTGTTTCTGCAACACTTAGTGAATTTCAGCTCTGCTGCTTTCCATAGGCGGTTTAACATGTAGAAAATCATAAACCGCCTGGTACCATTAGCCCTCACTTTTAAACCGCCATCCCTCCTTGAGTAGTAATAGCGGGTTTAACATGTTTATATACCTTGATTATATTCCCCGGTTTAACACTGGTTTGTGCACATCAACCTTGAGTCGTAAACCGGCCTTCATTATTTTTGCAGTTTTTCCAAAATGACCAAGCAATTCTCCGGTTTCAACTGGGTTCCTTCCCGGATCACAGAAACACAGCTCAACGGATATGTTCTGACTGGCGCTTTGGCCAAGAAATATGTCCTCCACTGGTGAGTTCCTGGCCCTGAGTGCCCTCCAGAGCCTCAAGATGGAGAAGTAATTGTATTCCTGCAGCATCTAG
>NC_041381.1:37195748-37230108 GCF_002162155.2 Triticum dicoccoides | reverse complement strand
CTGGGATGTGCTTGCTAGTTTCCAACTCCATCCTCAAGACATTGGACCAAATTTTGTGCCCAATATATGCAACTTTCAAGTGTTCTGTGACGTTTACCTTCAAGAAGAACCAACTGTGGATCTCTTTCGAGACTTTTTCCATTTAAACCGCCGCACCGAATTTTGTGATGGCCCCAACATGGAACTTGGCGGCGTGTCAATTCAGAAGAGGAAGCAAGTTGATTTCTCTCATGCCAAACATCACTGCCATCCAAAGGACTGGAACCAAACATGGTTCTACTGTCAGAACACTGTGCCTGCTGATGAGAACCCTCTGCCAGGTTACTGTGCTCACCGGCTCAGCAATGTCCACCCACTGCCACCAGGGCTCACAGCCAAAGAACGACAAGCTTATGCACCTCAGCTTGCTAAGCTCTGGGCCCTTCTGGCAAATGGCTTAACTGGCATTGACCTTGTTCGATGCTGGGTTTCATGGGGTATCCTTCGCTTAAGCCACCGCTCCGGGTTGATGTATGAGTATACCGGAGATGTAAAAGACCCTCAACGGTCTCATGAGATAGAAAAAACTGATGATGAAGTCACTGAAGCCATGAAGAAGATGTTGGATGAACTGATCACTCAATGCAGCAAGACCGGATTGGCTCCTTTTTGTACTTCCAACAAACCGCCAGCAGTATGAATTTTACCCTTTTCCACCTTTATTGACCCATTTCCGGTTTACCATTATTCTGATAATCCTTTGTTTGTTTTTATAGGCCAACAGTTCTTTCTGGAAGAGAAAAGCTTCAGACAAACCGGTGAGGACTCAACGCAAAAAAAGCAAAGTCATAAAGCAGGCGGGCAAGAAGAAAACCGCCGAGTCCTGTGATCCGCCTGAGGATGTCGATGAATCGAAAAACGAGGTAGAACTTGACTCCCCTGGCTACTTTTTTGTACACCTCATTGACAATGATTATCACCAGGATGATGCGGAAGCCAGTCGTGCAGACCATGTTGAGGTAATCATCCTTTCTTATGATTCAGAACATGTGACGAATCAAAGACTTCGCCGTACAGTTCGGAAAGTAAAATATTCTCACCATCTTGCTCATTTGGATCCACAATTTTCTTTGAAGACACATCAACATGAAGGTCGTCATACAACCTGGCACAGCGGCCAGCAGGTCACTTCTTCTGGTTTATCGGATACACCAACCCGGAAGCGTCGTCCAGAGGTTTCTTGTTCTCCCGAAAGATTTTATCCCTTGAAGGGTTGCTTCCGTTACCCTCTTAATCCGTCTGAATCGAATCACCAGGTGTCTTCCAATTCTTCATCGGGTGGTTCATCAACCACTCAAATGCCTCCCTCAAGACCGTCCCTGGGTAACTACACTTTTTTTAAAATTTGTCTTCTTGCACCGGTTTACCAACTGACCTCTTGTTTAATATTACAGCGCCAAAGCCCATCTGAGCAAGAAAGCAAAAACTACTGTTCCTACTGAAGAGTTTGAACCGGACATAATTTCATAAGGCCCCAATAGAGATGCTGACATTGCCATTGATGATCCTGTACCTCAAAGTCAGGACACTTATGTTGAACAGCCAGAAGTCAATCCATCCAGTCCTCGTGCTGATCCGCCCAGCCCGGCCAAAGACCAAGATCTGCCGAGTCCGGCCAGGAATACTGCTAATCCGCCCAGCCGGTCAAAAGGTGACGATGATGATGTTGTTATCACTTGTACTGCTCACACCACTCCTGGCAACCCAGTTGTCATGGCAAAACATACTGCCAAAGAGGAATTTGCTGCTATGGGCAAGGGGAAAGGGAAGACAGATTTGTCCAGCTTCGTTAACCTTAGCGCCGAGGAGCTTCATTCCGGATTCTTAAACCGCCTATACACAAGCCGGGATTATGAGGCCGGGTTGGTGAACTTAGTGAAGCAGCGCTATGAGGTAATCTTCAAAACACTTTTAACTTGCTTGCAATGTATATCAACTCTATTGCAGCCGCCAAGGGCCGGTTTATCTCTTGTAGACAAACCGGGTCTTCTAATATTAAGAATACTTCAACTGAGTAGCCCCCAAGTGCCGG
Source organism: Triticum dicoccoides (assembly GCF_002162155.2). Classification (NCBI taxonomy): domain Eukaryota; kingdom Viridiplantae; phylum Streptophyta; class Magnoliopsida; order Poales; family Poaceae; genus Triticum; species Triticum dicoccoides. Next base: position 37,228,037 of record NC_041381.1, on the reverse strand, counting down.
TTTACCTTATCAAGATGAACCGGGACTTTCTGTTAACACTTTGTCTTTATCAACGTCCTTCACCTTGGATTTAACTGATCAATTAGGCATTAGCCCCCAAGTGCCAAGTTTAATACTTGTATTGAACCTTGGGACTTTAAAATATCCGTTTTAAGAAGCAATCTGCATTAGCCCCCAAGTGCCAAGTGTATAACTTGTTATGCACTTGGGACTTTAAGAGATACTAGCCGTTTTATCATCTGATTTTGTAGGCTGATATAAATACCAAAGAGTCTCAAATCGCTGATCTTCAAGAAAATACCAGGTCCCAGCAAGAAGAGACCTCTAAAGGGTGCTTTGACTGCCATGGAAGAATTGAAGGATGGTTTCAAAACTGAATGCATCAACTAGAATACCGAAAAGGCTGCTTTGCTGAAGCGTGCTGAAGACGCCGAAGCAGCTCTTAAACTGGTGGAGGAATAGCTGATTGGGCTGAAACATCAAGTGAACGCCATGACAGCTGCAATTTTTGGTAAGTATTTTATAATAGCCTGTTGTGATGTATCTTCAACTCTGCCGGTTTAACATTAAGTTCTTCAAACCGTTGCAGGTAAGTGTATTGCTCATCTGGGCGCAGATATACAGATGAAGTTGAAGGCAGCTTATACTTTGATTGAACAACTGTAACCTGGTGCACAGCGAGTCATCTTTACAGCTTCATACAACAAATCGGCACCAACCTTGATCAAGGATACTTTGGCCAGGCTCTCAATGACTCCTGCTCAGATAGAAGAGTTGAATCGATCTGCTGCCAGGGCTGGTGCTTTGTTAGTGCTGACTCATGCTAAATCGTGGATAGTTGACCTGGATCCAGTAGATATCGCCAAGGGCTATCCGGATGAACAAGAAAACAGATCAGCATTTGATAATGAAGCCCTGAAAGGCCTGACTAAGGAGATGTGTCCAGTAGCAAGTCAATTGGCTGAATAGGTGAACTTGACTTCTCATCGGTCCTTCTACGATGCCAACAAACATCGAGTTGACACTGTTGTGAAGGAAGTGCAAAATCTTATTCCGCCAATTCGTAAGCACACTTATGCCCCTGATATTGAACCGTCCAATCTGGTAAGTGACGAGGCTGTCTTTGAATCTTTAACCCGGATTGACTGGACCACTGTTGAGTTCCAGCCACTGGGTGGGGAGGCGGAGGTTGAACCGACGCGTGAAGATCCGTCAACATCACGTCAACCTGGCGATGAGTCTTGATCCGGCAATCTGGTTATTGTCACAGACTGTTCCGTGTAAAAACAATCATTATTTTGGGCCTTAAAGCGCCTTGTAGTAGGCTAGTTAAAATACTTTGATCTGTGGCACTGATGCATAACTTTGTTGATCCGTCATGGTTTTTGTTGTGCTTGATTATACTTTGATAATTTCATGCAATTCTGATATTTGCATAAAAAGAATTGTCCGGGCGGTTTACCGCCCGGCGGGTCATAATGCCCAAGATAAAGTCTGGCTAATAACCACAGCTGAATAAATATGAAATAACTCATACCTGTGATATGAAATCACTTAGTTGGTTTACCAACTTTGATTGTAGTAAGGGTGAAGACCCAAATCTTGAGTATTTATCTCTCACCATGCAGTGCTCGTGTATAAAAAGTCATGCCGGGTTACGATGAACACAAGATGATCAAACTGGCGACATGTAGTCAGAGCCAGACCGGGTTTTATGACACTTGTTTAATAATTAATATGGTCAGACAACTTGTAGCTGGAAGCCAAGTTGGGTTAACAAACACTGGGTTATTATGATGACTGAAAAGCCATACCGGGTCAATAGACACCAGTTGCAACATTAAAATTCATCAAAAAGAGAAAATCTTGACAAAAGCAAATAAAAACGTGTAGTCGAGGCTTTTCAAGGGCTGCCAGGCCAAAATTCGAGGCTTTTCATGGGCTGCCAGGCCGCTGAGTTAAACCATTTTTGCAAAGCCTTTTAAGATGGGCGTCCAACTAATCAATCATCGTTTTAACTTTGACAAGTTCAGGGTCTGTATAAGATTGACTTGTCAAACGTTCGGCGGGTCGTGCCAGGATTACCTAGATAGGAGTGGCTTACTTGATGAAGGCAGGTTAACCCGGGGTTTTAGGTGAATACACCAGGCTTCCAAGCTGTGCTTGATAGCATATTACAAGGGTCCCTCCAAACTCTTTGTTGCAGTGCACAAAGAGCCCCCAAGTAATGTGTGTGAGTTGTGCTCACTCGGTGCCTATGTTTGAGATGTGCATGGCATCCAGACTCTCTTTGGCCCCGTGGGTGTGAAGCTCCCAAGCTGCATTATGGCATAATAGCCGGTTTAACAGGTAGTACTCCACTTTGTCAGCTGAAGCCCCCAAGTAACCAAAAGACATGTAAATAAAAACGGCAGAGGCCCTACTTGTAGCAAGGATGCCGGTTTATTATACTGATCTTAATATATACATTGTCAAAATATGTACATAAGAGAAGCCTATGGCTCAAGTGTAGTAAGGCCGAAGGAGAGCTATGTTCCATGGCCGCCGGGTCTCCTCATCAGAACTGCGTGAGTTGTCTCGAACGTCAATGAGGTAGTATGATCCATTGTGCAGATTCTTGCTGACCACAAAGGGTCCTTCCCAAGGTGGGGATAAGTTGTGCATATGAATCTGATCCTGGATGAGCCGGAGCACTAAGTCGCCTTCTTGAAAGGTTCTTGTTTTAACCCGGCGGCTATGATAACGCCGCATGTCTTGCTGGTAAACCGCCGAACGAGCCAAAGCCATGTCCCGTGTTTCATCTAACAGGTCCAACGCCTCCTGGCGTGCTTGCTCATTGTCCGCTTCAACATAATTAGCAACCCGGAGCGAATCATGACGAATATCACTTGGGAGGACCGCCTCTGGCCTATAAACCATGAAGAAACGTGTGTAACCCATTGATCTATTGGGGGTGGTGTTGATGCTCCATAACACAGAAGGTAATTCTCCCACCCAACAACCCGGCGTCCGCTTTAAGGGAACCATGAGCCTGGGTTTGATACCCTTTAATATTTCTTGATTGGCTCTCTCTGCTTGGCCATTAGACTCGGGGTGAGCCCCGGATGCTATATCAAGCCGGATGTGCTCTCTCTGACAGAAGTCCTCCATCTCACCTTTAGAAAGGTTTGTGCCATTATCCGTGATGATGATGTGTGGAAAGCCAAAGCGGAAGATGATCTTCTTGAGAAATTGAACCGCCGTAGCTGCATCACACTTCCCGACTGGCTCCGCTTCAACCCATTTAGTGAACTTGTCAACCGCAACCAACAGGTGGGTCTTCTTATCCTTGGAGCGCTTAAAGGGCCCCACCATATCAAGCCCCCAAGTAGCAAACGTCCAAGTGATGGGAATCATCCTTATCTCTTGAGCCGGAACATGAGCTCGGTGCGAAAACTTCTGACAAGCGTCACACTGCTTTACCAGATCCTCAGCATCAGCATGAGCTGTTAACCAATAGAACCCATGACGAGAAGCTTTAGCAACCAGGGACTTTGAACCGGCATGGTGACCACAATCCCCTTCATGAATTTCCTGTAGAATCTCTTGGCCTTCTTCAGGAGAAACACAATGCAGGAATACGCCTGAAACGCTGCAGCAGTGTAACTCGCCATTGTGAGTAACCATGGACTTTGATCGCCGGACTATCTATCTGGCTAGTACCTCATCATCTGGTAGCTCGCCCCGGTTCATATACGAAAAATATGGAACCGTCCAATCTGGAATCACATGTAAGGCGGCTACCAATTGGGCCTCCGGATCAGGAACAGCTAAATCCTCCTCTGTAGGCAACTTAACAGACGGTTTATGCAAGATATCTAAAAAGGTATTGGGAGGTACCGGTTTACGCTGAGATCCCAGCCGGCTTAAAGCATCTGCTGCTTCGTTTTTGCGCCGATCAATATGCTCAACCTAATAACCTTTGAAGTAACCCGCCACAATATCTACCTCGCTTCTGTAAGCTGCCATGAGTGGATCCTTTGAATCCCAAGTTCCAGAAACTTGCTGGGCCACCAGATCAGAGTCTCCAAAACATCGTACCCGGCTTAAATTCGTCTCCTTGGCCACAGGGAGACCATGGAGTAAAGCCTCGTACTCAGATGCATTGTTATTACAGGGAAACATTAAACGGAGAAGATAACGAATTTTATCACCTCGAGGGGAAGTAAGGACAACTCCAGCCCCCGAGCCCTCCAATTGCCTGGATCCATCAAAGTGAATAGTCCAGTATGTGTTATCCGGTTTGTCCTTCGGTGCCTGTAACTCGGTCCAGTCATTGATGAAGTCAACAAGTGCATGTGACTTGATAGATGTCCAAGGCATATACTTCAACCCATGCCGGCCAAGCTCAATTGCCAACTTTGCAACCTGGCCAGTTGCCTCCCTATTTTGAATTATATCACCCAAAGGAGCCGAACTGACCACTGTAATGGGATGGCCTTGAAAGTATTGTTAGAGATTCCCACTCGCCTTAAAAACCCCATATACTAGCTTCTGCCAATGCGGATATCGTTGCTTTGACTCGATAAGCACTTCACTGATATAGTAAACCGGCCGTTGAATCGGATATTCATTTCTATCCTCCTTGCGTTCAACCACAATTTCCACATTGACAGCACAGGCATTAGCAGCCACGTACAATAACAAGGTTTCCTTATCAACCGGAGCCGCAAGGACTGGCGGTTCAGCCAATTGTCGCTTCAAGTCTTCAAACGCCACATCAGCCGCATCACTCTAGACAAAGGTGTATGTTTTCTTCAACATCTGATATAGAGGGATCGCCTTCTCCCCCAACCGGCTAATAAACCGGCGCAGGGCTGCAATTCGACCCGCCAGACGCTGAACATCATTAGTACATGCCAGATTAGCCAAGGATGTAATCGCTTTGATCTTTTCCGGATTAGCTTCAATGCCTCTATTGGATACTAGGAAACTTAAAAGCTTGCCTGCCGGAACGCCAAAAACACATTTTTCCGGATTGAGCATCATCTTATAAACCCGAAGATTGTCAAAGGTCTCCCTGAGATCATCTATGAATGTCTCCTTCTTCCTGGATTTGACAACAATGTCATCGACATATGCATGAACATTGCACCCAATCTGAGTGTGAAGACAATTCTGCACACAACGCTGAGAAGTCGCCTGGGCACTCTTGAGCCCAAAAGGCATAGAATCATGACAGAAGGTTCCAAAGGGAGTGATGAAGGTTGTCTTCTCCTAGTCCTTAACTGCCATTTTGATCTGATGATAACCAGAATAAGCATCCAAGAAGCTCAAACGCTCACAACCCGCCGTCGCATCAATGATCTGATCAATACGCGGGAGAGCAAAAGGATCTGTCGGACAAGCTTTGTTCAAATCTGTGTAGTCCTTGCACATACGCCAAGTGTCGTTTTTCTTAAGAACCAGCACCAGATTAGCCAACCACTCAGGGTGAAACACTTCGATGATAAAACCAGCAGCCAACAGCCGGGCTACCTCCTCACCAATGGCCTTGCGTCTTTCCTCGTTAAAGCGGTGAAGATACTACTTGACCAGTTTAAACTTGGGATCAATGTTGAGAGTGTGCTCAGCGAGTTCCATCGGTACACCTGGCATGTCAGAGGGCTTCCATGCAAAAATGTCCCGGTTCTCATGGATGAACTCGATGAGCGCGCTTTCCTATTTCGGATCCAGATTTGTGCTGATGCTAAACTGTTTGGATGAATCGCCAGGAACAAAGTCAACAAGTTTAGTCTCATCAGCCGGTTTGAATTTCAGGTTCGGGTCATTCTCAGTGGTGGGCTTCTTCAGAGGGGTCATGTCTGCCGGATCAACATTGTCTTTGTAGTACTAAAACTCCTCTATGGCACAAACTGACTCAGCATAAGCCGCATCACCCTCCTCGCAATCCAAAGCGATCTTTCGACTTCCGTGTACTGTGATGGTCCCCTTATGACCCGGCCTTTTGAGCTACAAATAAATATAACAGGGTCTCGCCATGAATTTTGCGTAAGCCGACCGTCCAAACAGTGCGTGATATGGCTCTGGATCTTCACCACTTCAAAGGTCAATGTTTTAGACCGGGAATCGTGCTCATCACCAAACACAACCTCCAAAGCTATCTTGCCAATAGGATATGCTGATTTTCCTGGTACCACACCATGAAAAATAGTGTTTGACGGTTTAAGACTCTTATCTGTCAATCCCATGTGATGAAAAGTTTCATAGTACAGGATGTTGATGCTACTCCCTCCATCCATGAGTACTTTGGTGAATTTATAACCTCCCACCTGAGGTGCCGCCAATAAAGCCAGGTGACCCGGATTGTCAACCCAGGGCGGTTGATCCTCTCTGCTCCACACAATGGGTTGCTCGGACCATCGCAAATAACGTGGTATTGCCGGTTCAACAACATTAACTGCCCTCTTGTGAAGCTTCTGATCACGCTTGCACAAACTAGTAGTGAACACATGATACTGCCCACCATTCAACTGCTTCGGGTGACTTTGAAAACCTGATTGCTGATGATTCCCCTGATTGTTCTATTGACTGTTACCACCTTGATTGTTCTGGTTGCCCTGATTATTCTGAAATCTAGAGTATGAACCGCCGCCGCCATGAAAACTTGGACCTGAACCGCCCGGCGGACCGTGATCATATCAGAAAAGATCAGAGTTTTTGAACTCCTTCATAATGAAACAATCCATCGAGAGTTGTGTTGCTGGGACCTCCTTGGTCCCGTCCTTTGGGCAGGGCTGGTCCAACAAACCTTCCAGATTCATCGCCGTCGTGCTGGGGCGGTTTACCCTTACGACGCTGCATATTAGTGTTTGCCACAAAATCCGAATTATCTGCTGGTCCAACAAACCTTCCAGATTCATCGCCGTCGTGCTGGGGCGGTTTACCCTTACGATGCTGCATATTAGTGTTTGCCACAAAATCCAAATTATCTGCTTTGCGCTTACCATTATTCCCATGGCCTCCCTAGCTGTGCTGTTGTCCCTTCGCACCGCCGTTCTTCTTTCCCTTCTCCAGTTTCTCCTCGTCAGAATCGGGATCCTTGGTACCATCAGAGTCGTCATATGTGACCAAGGCTGCCATAAGGGTTCCCATATCATTGCAGTGGCGCTTGAGCCGGCCCAACTTCATCTTCAGTGACTTAAACCGGCAATTATGCTCCAGTGTTATGATTGCTTGGCCAGCATTAATCCGGTCCGACGAATGCAAAACTTCTGAAACCCGGCGCACCCAATGAGTTGTTGAGTCATTCTCTCCTTGAACACAGGCATCCAGATCCATAATGGACATAGGCTCTTTACATGTATCCTTGAAATTTGCTATAAACCGGGCCTTCAATTGGTCCCATGACTCGATGGAGTTAGCTGGTAAGTTCTTCAACCATGTATGGGCTGTTCCCTCCAACATCATCCACATCCAGCATCTCCATTGCTATCTCATAACTTTCCACCCATGCCTCGGGCGGTTGATCAGCGTTGTAATTAGGTACCTTAGGCGGACCCTTGAAATCCTTGGGCAGTCGCACGTTATGGAGAGACGGAATGAGGCACAGCACTCCCCAAGAACTAAAGGCAAGCCTGATGCCTCGGTCTACTGACGCTGCAGGTTGAACCGGGCCGGGTTGATGACGACCTGCATATTGTGCTGCTAAAGCGGCATCCCTTCGTGCTCTGCCATTATCCACCACGTCCTGAGCATTTACCTCACCACGCGTCGGATTGGGTCCTTGAGGGGCATCATGGCGCCGTGCACTGCTGGACACCTCTGGTTCATCTATGCGCCTGCTATAACTTCTGCTCGGACGGGGGGTTGTGTGAATCCAGTCTCGGCTATATGAGTAATCCTACTGCTGCACCATAGCAATCTGAAGAAGATCCCTAGCTCTCCGCGTTTCAACCGCTGCTGGCGATTCACCCTCCATCGGAATAGCTGTCAGCCGCGATGCCGCAGCTATCATATAATCCAAAGGGGTAGAAAAGTGACCCGGTGGTGGCGTTGTGTACCGTGGCGGGTTGTCTGTTCGTGGAGGTGGACCCATCACCTGAGGTTGATCCGGCGCTCCGGTCCTTGGCACGATATTCCGGTTTACTGCTGTCGGGTTGTTGGTCCCTGCCCCTGGCGTAGTGAAGAGATTCATCGCATTATAATCCGCCGGCAAGCGAGATTGATGTCTCCTCCTGAATGCTTCGTTCGAGGCGTTCTGATCCAACAAAAGTCGATAATTCTCGGCCTGAATCCTCTGCGCCTAGGCATCTAAAGCGGCCCGTTCCTCAGCCATCCTGGTATCCTCCGCAGCCAAGTCCTCCTTGGCATGCGTTATCTGATCCCGTAACTTGGCGACCTCTGCGTTATGCCGATCTTGAGTCTCTGGGGTAACTGTAGTAGCCAATAACGTCGTCCAAGCATCCATCAATCCGGACAGAATTTGAGTCGGCCGGCGCGCGGAGCCTCCTGCCCCTGCCGCTAGCCCGGAACCTAATGCCGCCTCGGTAGAATTCTGCAAGGTTGGTTGTGTACCGGCCATGAAGATTGCAACCCGGTCTGACGGTTCAAGAAATTCTGGAATACTAGTGCCATCGGAATACCCTTCGAACACACTGTCGTGAACATGGTACAAGGACTCGGTTTCACCGGTGGATGATTCGCTGTCGGAATAAGCGACCGTCTCACCTTCGGACACCGGTTCAGATCCGATCCCATGGACACATCCGACGAACGCACGCTTCACGATCTGACGAACGCACGCTTCACGACGGGCTAAATCCGGGATGGACTCGTATGCCGAGCCGTTTCGACGAGGTCGGTGCGGATGTCCAGCTCAGGGCCTGGTTCACCGATTATGCCGATGAAGACATGGATTCCTCCAAAGGGGAACCGGTATCTGTACTCGATTCAACCGGTGTCGGGGCCCCAGCCTGCATCATTGATGTAGAGTTTGCCGCGATGACTCTTGGTCATCCGGCCAACAGCGTACCCTTTGAGTCCTCCAAAGCTACCCTTCAAGGACTCGAAACCATCATGCGAACCGCCCCACGGTTGGCGCCAACTGTCATGGAAATATCACGTCAGATGTCCTCATGAAAGGACTTAGTCGTGGAGCCATCGTGACGGGTTAGCTTAAAGGGGTTAAACCAGACAAAGGACACGAGGATTTTTATACTAGTTCGACCCCTTCGATGAAGGTAAAAGCCTACGTCTAGTTGTGATGGAATTATTGGGGTCTCAATAACCAGGGAGCAAAACACGCTATGCCTGGTTCTCGAGTTGTTGTTTCTTGTTTCTGAACCGCCGCCAGGTCGTCCCCTTATATACACGGGTTGACGCCTGGCCAGTTTACAGAGTCCCGAGGCCGGCTTATAGAAGTGTCCGGCTCGGTCTCTCCTTTCCTAACTTACAATACAAGTTATATAACCATGGTTGTTTACCACTATGGGCCCTAACCCACCTTTGGGATAAGGGCCTCTAAGCTTCATTAGTAAAGCGCCATCTTCTGGGTCTTCATGGGCTTCAATATAGTTGAGGGTGAACCGGCCCCTCCTGGGCGGTTTACACTCAGTAGTTATATCCCCAACAAGTAGCATAAAGTAAAGTAGTAGTAGTGTTATCAACCTCGGCCAGATATCCTTTCTTGACTCCCGGCGAGAAAGCATCCCAGAGTCATACTATCCAGTTATCACCTCAAGTATCCAGTTATAGTTGTATCGATCGGGATACAACTCCAAGTGTCCGTTACCATAGGACAGGTTACCGATAGATATTTTCTTCCCTACAGGGGTGCACCAACTTACCCACCATGCTCGATTAACTCCGGCCAGACACACTTTCCTGGGTCATGCCCGGCCTCGGCCAAACAATACGCTGCAACCCGACCTAGGCTTAATCGAGTGGTCAGCACGCCAGACTAAACCTATGCCCCCAGGGGTCATGGGCCATCGCCCCGGGAACTCCTGCATGTTGCGAACGCGGCCGATGAGCAGACCGAGCTACCTCCTTAAAAAAGGTAGGTTCTTACTAGTCCAGCCCGGCACGCGCCGCTAAGTCGTTGATGTCTATTAAGCTTAGGTTGATGCATACGACGCGGAACGCCCATAGTATGCCCACGTGATGGTTAGTGCTATCAGGCCAGAGGCCCCTCGGATCAAATATCCAAATCGTAGTTGATGAGGAACACGCGGTAACAAGCAGAGACTCACAAAAGATGTTACCCCGTCGCCCCATCTCGAGGACTTGTGGCAAGGGCTAAGAATGCCCGGCCACGCCTCGTAATTATCTCGCGGGCACCCTCCAGGTCAACTTGACTCCTCATCACTCGCGGGTACCCCTCAGTGCCGACCCGCCTTTCCAAGTAATAGTTGTAAAGTCCAAGTATCCGTGTGTCCAAACATCAAGGGGAAAACCCGAGGAGTCACCCGCGGTGAATTCCACTCGATGTAATCATCAAGGTGAACATAAGAGGAACCACCCCCGAGGTTCACACTTGAGGGGATGCACGATAGAGTCGTATCGGAAGTGGTTAAGGAGGAAATCACCCTCGATGGACACGAACGAATAGCTACACTACAGAGTTCTCATCAGGAATGATGTATGAGGTTCCACCCTCGGCACTCGACGGTAACTCTGTAGTGTCGAGCACAAAAGGGGCGTGATGTGATGTGAGGTGTCGGGCTCTAAGCAACGATCACATTGATCGAGTCGTCGATGATGAAGCAGGGGCAACAAGGACAATGTGGTGGGGTCACTAATGGATCACTAACCAACCTATATTAAGTAGTTTAGGATAAGTAGGTAGGTATCAATAAGAAGGTTACGAAAGAAGGCTATGCATCAGAATACGAGCAATCAATTACAGTAGCAAAATCTAATGCAAGCATGAGGGAATGGAATGGGCGATATCGGGATGATCAAAGGAGGGGTCTTGCCTGGAAGCTCTGCCGAGAAGGAAGAAGGGTTGTTGTCAACGTAGTCGATCACAGGTGCAGCATCGGTCTCGGGGTCTACCGGAGAGAAGAGGGGGAAGAAACACTAAATATAAATGAAGCATAGAATCACAAAGCATAACATGGCAATATGCTGAGCCGGGTGTGACCTAACATATGGCTACACGATATATGTGAAGGGGGAATTAAACCGGGAATGTATTCCCAGTTTCGGACCTGTGTCAGACAGGTGACCGGAGGGGGAATATTCCATGTTCAGCATGCTAGGACCGTGTGACAGATAAACAGACCGTGAAATCGGATTCGTTGGATTTTTTGAGCAGCTTCCATGTAGAAAACATTTTCATCGGAGTTAGGGTTTAATTTCTATGAATTTTTAGAGATTAAAGTATTTTCTGGAATTATTAATATTAACAAAAAAGGAATATTGCATCAACATGATGTCATAGTGACGTCAACAGTCAACAGCCGCACTGACCAAGTCAAACCTGACCAGTAGGGCCCACCTGTTATTGGCAGTGGGCTATCAACAGTTCATTTTAATTTAAATAGAGTAATTAGTGACTGGACCCCACAAGTTAGTGACTCATTAGTTTAGCTAATTATTTTTATTTAGGAAAATGTTTTAATTAGGTTAATTAGGAGGGGGTTGTCAGTGGCACTGAGTGCCCAGCCAGCATAGTTGACCAGGGTCAACGTGGTCAACTAGGTCCAGGGGCCCCACGGGCAGCGACCCACAGGCGCGGCCCGCTAGTGCCAGGTCAGCGCCGGTGCCGGAGCAATGCCGACGAGGCCATCTGTGGTGGCCGAACGCCGGAAACGGCCGGAATCGCGCTACGGCGCATCATTTGGGACATCGTCGGGCGCGTTCGAATGGTACCAATGTATGGGCCTGGGAATGGCCGGAACATCACCCGCGTTGATGTTTGGCGGTGGTGATTTTCGAGCGACGATGGAATCGACAAAGTCGTGCGTGTTAGCTCAAACTAAAAGCATGGGGGTGATCAACGCGAGTGCCGAGTGGGCGAGCTTGATGTACACGAGCAGGTGGTCAAAAGGTCACCGCAGTAGCTCTGTTGAATAGCGAGGCAGCGGCATATTCGGTCAAAGTGGCAGCGTGCGCTAGCGCGCTCGGGGAAAAGCATGCGCATGGGCGTTGGGCTCCTGGTAACCTCACGAGCTCGGCAACGAGCTCGGACGCGAGTTGCGGCAATGGTGGCCACTGCTACGAGCTTCACCATGGCGGCGGGGCAGCACCAATGGCGACGGCAACTAGGGGGCAAGATCGACGATGATAGCATAGCGGAGAGGTCGGGGAGCTTACGTAGGAGTGCACGGTGGCTCGTTGGAAGGTTAGGAGCAGCAGGGCGCTAGAATCGCAGAGGAACGCCGGTGGCGTCGATGTAGGGGCGCTGAGCTCGAGGGACTGGTCGTGGGTGAAGGAGAGGTCAATAGCAGAGCCCTTGGCGCGGTCCTAGGTGAAGGGGACGGCGGAGAGCGTGTATACGGTGTCGGCCATGGCGATTGCGGTGGTGGCTGCGGCAGATCTGGGTGTGGAGGATCTGGTGGGGAGAGGGAGAGGCGGAGTGGACAAGGGAAGTGAGTGGGTGAGTGGGGTGGCAGAGCAAGTGGAAGGGGAGCCCGAGGCATCAACGGGATCCTTATCCCCAACGTCGACGGCGAGGTGATTCGGTGGCGACGTGCGGGCGCGCACCCTCGGTCGATTCTACGAGGGGAGAGGAGAGCGACCGAGGAGGTAGGTGGGCCGGCCTACTGGGATGGGCCAAAGCCCAAGGGGAGACCATGGGCTCTCCCACCCCTTCTCCTATTCTTTTCATTTTTTTACTTTTGCTTTGTCTTTTAACAACTTTCTGCTTTTAGCCATTTAGACATTTTGCAAAAATGTTGGTTCACCACCAATATTACCAGAAGAATACTTTCCACATGATGAACATTTTAGTTTTCATGTTTGAGCATTTTGTGAATTTCACACATAATTTGAAATTGAATTCGATTGGAATTTGGAATGGAATATTGATCAAAGTGACTAAATACTATTATAGAAAAATGATTAACTTGATCTCAGGGATTACTATAGCATCATTACACCGAGGTGTTACAAACTGCTTTGAAAAGTACTGACAACAAAGATGTGCATAAAGCGTTGTTATAAATTTTGAAATGGCGGAAGGGGTAAAAACAAGGTAAAAGAGTTAGTACCATCCTATAGTTGACTAATGTCTTCTTCATTGTGCAAACAAAGATCTTGTTATTATTCGTCGCAAGTTTCTTCATCCTAAAAATCTTTCTGAGTTTCTTGACTTGACTGATATTCATGGACATCTCATTTCCCCATATGCACAATGGGTCGAATAGTGGGTCTAAGCCTGTGACAGCAGGACCTACATGTGCAAGACCAAAATGTAAGAAACCTAAATATTAGAATGATTCCTGCAACTGCACAATAATGTGCTATTAGCGAAAGGACCATGCATGAGAAAAGCATATAAGGAAGATTTTGATCAGGTTAACTGAGAGTTGCCACACTATTAGTAGAATATGTATTGAGTACATCCAAATTCGATTTATTTCTCACATGCATAACAATACAAAATTGTACCCACAACAAATGAAAATCAAATTGTAGAATGGAACCAAACATTTAAATGGATAACTTACCAAATGAACCAAAACAGTTAACTGAGCACGACATTGCAGAATAGAAACATGTACTAGAAGATAAGAAAGTTAAGAAAACAAAGAATGCTTGAGAACATTACTACAAAATCTAGCAATTGTTAGACCAAACTGTTAATTGAACATTATATTTCAGAGGAGCAAACTGTTAACCGAACATCAGATTTCATATTAACCTTATAGAGGACAAATCACTAGAAGGCACTGGTCGTGGCCTCGAGAAAAAAACATGAACTGTATTTTAAAGTAGACAACCGCATAGTGGTGTCGACGGCGGCCTCGAAGACGAGGTGCTCCTCCAAGATGTGGAAGTCGGCACGCATGGTAGCCATAGCAACCTCATGCGAGCGTGCGGCCGCGATTTTCTTCTCCACTACGAGATGCTACTGAGCTCCATGTTATACTGCATGCAAAATGGTTGTGGGCAACGCTTAATTGGAGGACGAGGCCAGTGATTTCGGCGGTAAGTGTCGCTACGTCGGTCTGGGCATGTGGGACGGGGAAGGAGGAGGGTGGTGTGGGTGTGGTGTGGATTACCTGACCATATCGACGAGGCCGTGCAGCAAGAAGAATGGTCGGCGGCAAGGAGGTCATTGCTACTTCTTTAGCTTGCGCTGGTTTTTCCATTGAAGAGGAAAGGGTGATGTAGCAAAGTAGAGATAAGTATTTCCCTCAGTTTGAGAACCAAGGTATCAATCTAGTAGGAGATGAACACACAAATCACGAATACCTGCACTAACAATCAAACAACTTGCACCCAACGCGATAAGGGGGTTGTCAATCACTTCACGGTCACTTGCAAAAGTGAGAACTGATAGAGATAGATAAACAAAAGATAAATTTTTTTTGGGTTTTTGGTTTATAGATTGGGAAGTAAAATATTGCAAAATAGTAGATCGAAAACTAGTATGGTGGAAAATAGACCCGGGGTACATAGGTTTCACTAGAGGCTTCTATCTTGAAGGCAAATAAAACGATGGGTGAACACTACTGTTGAGCAATTGATAGAAAAGCGCAAAGTTATGACGATATCTAAGGCAATGATTATGAAATATAGGCATCACATCCGTGTCAAGTAGACCGAAACGATTATGCATGTACTAATATTACTCCACACATCGGCTGAAACAATTCTGCATCTAGAGTATTAAGTTCATGAAGAACAGAGTAACACCTTAAGTAAGATAACATGATGTAGATGAATTCACTCCAGCAATATGATGAAAACCCCATCTTGTTATCCTTGACGGCAACAATACAATACGTGCCTCGCTACCCCTAGTTTCTCACTGGGTGAGGATATCGCAAGATTGAACACAAAGCAAAGAACTTCTCCCATTGCAAGAAAAACCAATCTAGTTGGCCAAACCAAACCGATAGTTCAAAGAGAACTACCACTGGTACGCGTCGGTGCTATACAAACGGTTTTTAGCCCCTTTACATGACGACATTTGGAACCGTCTCCAAGTGAGTGTGGGCGATAGGGGGGTCCTTCCCACACGATCCAGAACCCATCGGGGATATGCCCTCCTGGCACACACGCGCGCCAAAAACAGGTCGTGTGCGACCAGCCAGCGCTCAAATACGGAAATACGTACAGTACAGCAAAAAAACACAATTATATGGAGAAATTGTTTCCAATCGCAAGTACATCCCACACAGTCAGTCCCCGCTAGATTCCATTCACAGGTACATCACACACAATTTTTCCCATTAAATCGTTTGCGTTATTGAATGTATCACACGCGGTAAGTAAAAGAAAATGTGTTGCAAAGGCTGTCCATCACACACAGTTTTTATTTGGTAAACATTTGCGTAAGGTGGACTAACGGAAACAGTTTTCAAGAGAAAGTCGTGTGTGATTGTTCATTCATCCAACACGGTTTATTCCTAGAAACTGTGTGTGTTGCCTGAGGTCATCGCCCACGGTATTTTTTCAATAACCGTTTGCAATATCGAAACCCAATTAGCAGGTTAATTGCCCTATTATTAATAGTCCATTTATTAATCTAAATGGCATTCATATTAAGCACACAATATATTTCATTTCCATATTAAGGAAGTAGAATTTCATAATTGAAATACATCAGAGTACAACATGATATAGCTTCAGCACTCAGCTATCCCATTACACAACTGCACCACCACCAAGTTCCACATGCAACATGTAGAACCTTTCGAAATTAGCATCACGGACGGTATATAGACCGATGCATCTCATCTGGAAAACTGCTGAAGCGGAAGAATAATATTGAGCCTTCATTCATGTTGAAGGTCTTTGCAACTTTTGGTTAGTGCCTATGGATGATTGAACGTCCGTACTTCGTCCTCTTCAGGAACACTTCAATATTTAACCGTGGGTGTTGTATGAAAACCTTCCTCGACTCCTGACCATACAGGTGGTTTGTGAGGTAATCATCAGTGAACTGCTTTGGAAAGGCCTGAAAACAAGGATGTGCATAAATATCTTCTCTATATCGGAAATGGAGCAAAGGAATAAAAATAGGCAATGTACAATAGTTAGTACCATCTTATAGTGAACTGATGTCTTCTCCATTGTGCACGCAAAGATCTTGTTGTTTTTTGTCACTAATTTCTTTATCCTAATCTTTACGAGTTTCTTGAGTTGATTGATATTCATGGACAACTCATTTCCCCATATGCAAAAAGGGTGAAACAGTGGGTCAAAACCTTTGACAGCAGGACCTGCATGTGCAAGACCAAATTGTTAAAAACCAAAATATTACAATGGTTCCTGCAATTGCACAATAATGTGCTATTAGAGAATGGACCATGCACGTGCTAACCTCGATTGAAAACCTCAATGCTTCCCATTGTTTCCCTGCAACACATATAAGGTAGTTAATGATCAGGTTAAGTAAGGGATCGCATGCTATCAGTAAAATATGTTGATGAAAAATAAGCACATTGCAGATTCATCAGATTAATTCAAGTCACACAGATAACCCATTTTTTCAAACCAAGCATAATCAAGAACTAGGAAATATAGCACTTGTATATGTTTCTCATGTATTCAGTGCAGCCAAATAAAATTTATTCCTGACATGCACAACAATACAAAATTCTACCCACGACAATTGGACATCGCATTGCTGAATTGAACCAAGCAGTTAACTAAACACCACAACAAATGAACCAAACATTAACTGAGCACCATGTTGCACAACATAACATACTCGTAATAGAAGATTAGACAGTTAACAAAACAGTTAACTATAGCCAATTGCAGCAAGTGTATTTGTTTGTCATGTATTTACTACAGCCAATAACAGAATGCACCCACAACTATTGAACATCGCATTGCAGAATTGAACCAAATAGTTAAGTAAACACCACAACACAAATGAACCAAACATTAACTGAGAACCACATTGCACAATGTATAACCAAACCAAGCATGCTTGACAACTTGGAAATATAGCAATTGTATACGTTTATAATGTATTTTGTAGAGATAAATTCGATTTATTTGTCACATGGAAGACAATACAAAATTGCAGCCTGAAGAATTGAACATCACATTTGCAGAATTGAACCAAACAGTTAACTGAAGACGACAACTAATTAACAAAACAGTTAATAAGTGAGCACCACACTGCACTAGATATAGAACAAATACACTAGAGCAACAGATTGCATGGTAAAATTAGATAGCACAATTCACTAGAATTTGTGAAGGAAAGGCAGGAGCAGCACACGCAATGGGTAAACCGAGCATGCTTAACCGGAATAGCTAGCATATGCCAAGGTGCTCCTCCAAGATCTGGGGGTCGGCACGAATGGCAGCCATCGCGATCTCATCTACGCATGCGGCCGCTATTTGCTTCTCCTCTGCCAAATGCTCCTTGAGATCCTTGATATACTGCATGCACCATTGCGTAGTGCGGTGCTTATTTGGTGGAGGGGTCGGTGAATTGGGTGGAAGGTGTCGCGCTCGCTGTTAGTGTCAAAACCGGCGGATCTCGGGTAGGGGGTCCCGAACATTGCATCTAAGGTCGATGGTAACAGGAGACAGGGGACACGATGTTTACCTAGGTTCGGGCCGTCTCTATGGAGATAATACCCTACTTCATACTTGATTGATCTTGATGAATATGAGTATTACAAGAGTTGATCTACCACGAGATTGTAATGGCTAAACCCTAAAAGCCTAGCATGTATGACTATGATCATGAATCTCCCTCCTCCGGATTAAGTCCTCCGGTTTATATAAACACCGGGATGATCTAGTGTCACACAAGTTCGGTTACAAAGAAAGGAATCTACATATTTGATCGCCAAGCTTGCATTCAACGCCAAGGAGAGTCCCATACGGACATGGGTGCAGTCTTTGGTCTTCGCATCTTCGCGGCCCATCAGTCCGGCCCATGGCTAATAGGCCGGACACCCGAGGACCCCTTAGTCCAGGACTCCCTCAGTAGCCCCTGAACCTGGCTTCAATGACGAGGTATCCGGCGCGCAGACTTGTCTTCGGCATTGCAAGGTGGATTCCTCCTTCCGAACTCCAAGATAGTCTTCAGACGTAATGATCATGTCCGGACCTGTAACACACAGACCGCACACAACCGCAGAGAATATAATATTCAAGGAGTCCAATACGCTGACAACTTCTGGCAACATGACATCACGTCAGCCCGGTCACAATTTCGAACTGTTTTTTGTCTGTCGCTCCGTGTTTCGAGACGCGGTTGCCATTGGCATATCCTGTCGAAGCAGAGATCGTGTCCCCTTATTGCGGGATTCTCATCAATACGGGCATGGGTAACCCAACCATGCCGTTTACACATCCCGTGGAAATAGGCGAGTGGGGAGGCGTTCGATATTTACTTCCTTTATAAGGAGATAAGAATCCCCTTTCTTCACCCATGCCTCCTCTTCCTTTACGTTCTTCCATTCTCGAGCTCTAGCGCCCCAGTTCCCATATTCTCTAGCTCAAGGAAGCATTCAATCATGTCCGGATCCGGAGGTGAAGGCAAGTGGATGGTCTCCTCTGTCAAGGAGAAGGACATCACCCAGCTTCAAGCGGCCGGGTACCTGGTGAAGGGGATCACCCATCGTCTGCCCTCCAAGGGGAAAGTCATCCCCACCCTGAAGCCTACTTAGAGGTAGTTTTCCTCCCTCACTTCGTCCGCTGACTAGGGTTTCCACTTCACCCCTTAGTCCACGGACTGATGTACTATTACGGGCTAGATTTCCATGATCTAGCCCCAAACTCCTTCCTCAACATCTCGGCTTTCATTGTCGTGTGCGAGGCCTTCCTCCGCATGCATCCCCACTTCGGCCTATGGCTTAAGGTCTTCAACGTGAAGCCGAAGGTGGTGGATGGTCAGCACTCGGAGTACGGAGGCGCCATGGTGAGCAAGATGCCCAATGTCATTTGGCCCTGAGGCACTTTTGAGGAGACTGTCAAGGAGTGGCAGAAGCAATGGTTCTACATCATAGAGCCACGCGGCGCCACTTGGGTGGCGGCTCCCGAACTCAAGGCTGGAGCTCCGATGCTGCTCACCTCCTGGAAGGAGAAGGGCCCCAACTGGTCGGTGTCAAACGAGTTCATAGTGCTGCAAACGCGAATTCAAAGTATGGTGGATAAAAACATCAAGCTCATCGACGTGATCCAATTGATGCTGGTTCACCGGATTCTCCCCTGCCAAAGTCGAAGCTTTCCTTTATGGGAATTCGATCCGGTGAAGTACCAGACCTGGGGAGGGCTCTTCGGAACTACTCAGGAAGATGCCTGGAAGTTGCTCTTCAAGGGCAACAAGAAGCCGCCGGTCATAGATTCAGACCATGGGCATGATCACACCCATCCCGCCAATGAGGTAAGTTCCCCTTTTCTGAAGGCGTACCATCTACTTGTTTGTTCAAGGAGGATGCCTAACCTCTGCTTTATTTTTTCAGGTGTGGACGGAGAGAGCGGAGCGGATTCATAGTTCGGCTATGCTGCCCGAAGAGCCAGTCAGCCCGCTCTTGGCGAAGATGCTTGTTCCGGTGCCCTATAGGACACCGGAAAAGAATGCCAAGAAGAAGGCCAAGGGGGCCAAAGGTGGCCCCCGTTGCACGGGTGCTTCGGGCGTGACGTCCGAAGACGAAGTGACCCTTTCCTCCGCCGCCGAGGAAGACGACGACGAAGAGGAGGAGGAGAACATCCCTCCCCCTGATGAGGGAAAGAAGAAGAAGAGGGAAGCCTCCACGAACCCGGAGGCGGAGACATCCAAGAAAGGGTAGGGATCCCTCGCGGATAACTCCGTGTGGGACGTTGACAGCAGTTTGGAGCGACGCCCCCGCACTAAGCCTCGGGCTGCATCGTAAGTGCTAAGATTCGTACATGCCCATAAATCTAGCATCTCCTCTTTGTTGTATTGACATGATTAGTTATGCTATTTCAGTCCGGCCCACGATAGCTCCAAACGATCCTCGTCACAAGGTTTGTTAGATTCAAAGGCAATGGCCAGTGAGTCACCGCCAACCACTTACTGCCCCAAGGCCAAGGGGGACGTAGAGGTGCTGTCCCAAGGACTTTCCTAGGCCGGGAGATGCCCAGGAGGCGCCAGAAGGCGATGCCTCTACCACAGGACACCAGGGAAGCCAATCTCGATGGAGACTGGTGGTGAGGGTCATATTCAGTTCGGCCCTCAACCGGATTCGATTTTGGAGATCGATACGGCTCCGGAATCCAGCGCGCAACCTCCTTCGAAAGAAGGGGGTATGCCTATTCCACCGGTGACCCCTGTCCAACCAGGGGCACCGAGTAATCTGCTAGAAGCGCTGCGAGGCGCTTCCATTGTGGATGAGCACCATGTTCTTATGGGCACGATAATTGAAAGGGTTCAGTCTGCCAAGAGCGGACTAACGGAAGCGTGCAGCAGCATGTTGACAGGTTTTGAGGTAAGCGACGCAAAAAGAGAAAATCCCAATATAGACAGTAGCCCCTGAGACATTGTCCCGTATACGGAAAGAAAAAGCGGGCCAGAGGATCAATCCTTTATTGCAGGAAACTAATTAAATTTGTCTGAAATGAATACGCAGGCGTCGTTGTTGGCCTCCGCCTCGCATACTACTGAGGTCCCCGGACTGAAGCGGAGACTGGAGCAGGCCGAGGAGGAGCTCGGCCAGGTGAGGAAGCAGGTCCAAGAAAAACAAGGTATGTGATAACCCGTTATATATTTGAAAAAAGTAAAATGATATGCATTGACCGAAGTGTCATGATATGTACAAAAGCGATGACCAAGGTCGAGGCCCTGAGAAAGGCCCTGGCTGAAGCCGAGGAGAAGGGTGTCAAGGAGCAGGCCGCTCGTAACAGCTCAAGGCCCGGGTCAACAAGGTCCAACAAGAGCTCCAGGACGCAGTGAGGAAGTGCGAGACCTTGGAGCGTGATGCGTCGGCTCAAGAGACCGAACTCGCCAAGGCTCGTTAGAGTGCAGAGATGGCCCGGAGTGAGGCCCAAGGCGCTCTCTGAGAGATCCAGGAAGCCAGGACGATCGTGGAGGGTAAGGAATTTAGTATGCAAAGCAAGTATGTGATGAGGAAGTATCTTTTAATAACCCAGATTCAGAGTTCTCCAGGGGCTTTTGCTAATCTGCCATGTAGTGTGTCCGACACCGTGGAGTTCTTCCGAGCCGAAGAAGGGAGCCCCACGGAGAAACTATTCTGGTCGCAATATATTGCGCCAGAACATCCGGTGCCCTTCAGCGATCAGCTAAAACAGTTGGTCGAGCTGCATAGGGTGGCCGAACTGGCAATGTAGGATTTAATAATCCGTTTCTGGCCAGCCGAAGCTATACCCAGCAGTTACTTCGGCCTTGTGAAGCGGCTAGTGGATACCTGTCCTATGCTGGACGCCGTCAAGCGGTCCGTCTGCATTGAGGGTGCGCGTATGGCCTTTGCCTGCGTCAAGGCCTGTTGGGCGAAGATGCACATGAAAGTAAGTTATATCAACTAGAGGGGGGTGAATAGGCGATTTTTATGAATACTTCACTGAGGAATTTTGCTGGTGAGGAAAATCCTAAATGAAGAACTACTTGCAGCGGAATAAGTACTCAAGGGTAAACATAGCAGAACACACGCATAGTCATCATGATGAAATAAAGACAAGCATAGAGTACAGAAAGTGTAAGAATATGATAACACAAGATGAAGACGGACAGACTCAACAAATTGAACTGAGGAAATTGAAAAAGTCTTCGGCCAAAGTCTTCAAATAGATATGAACAAGCACACAGCAACAGAAATGAGGATATGGAAGAGTTGAGGAAATAGAACCAGGAAGCTCGGTGAAGACAATGATTTGGTAGACCAGTTCCAACTGTTGTCTCAGTTGTACATCTGGTTGGAGCGGCTGATTATTTAAACTCGAGGACACCCAGTCCCGGACACACAGTCCTCATCGTATTCTCCTTGAGCTAAAGTCACACAGACCTCGCCCAATCACTCGTGGTAAGTCCTCAGGTGACTTCCGAACCTTCACAAACTCGGTCAGTCGGCGATCCACAATTCCTATTGGATGCTCTAGACCTTGACGCCTAACCGTCTGGAAGAAGCACAGTCTTCAAAGGTAACAAGCGTTGGATCCTCGCAGAATTAATATCTTCGGTGATGCTCAATCACTTTGTGGTTTTGTAGGTTTGTTTTTGGGTTTTGGTTTTCCTCACTTGATGATTTTCACTCAAAGTCCTCAGAGGATGGGATGCTCTCAAATGACAAGTGTCAGTTTCTCTTGGAGCAGCCAACCAACTAGTGGTTGTGGGGGGTGCCTATTTATAGCCTAGGGAGCAGCCTGACATGATAAGACATAAATGCCCTTGTCTGAGATGATCGTTAGGTGGGTAGATATTTTGGGGTAGCTGGCGCGTAGCACAGCAACGGTCAGAATTTTGAGTCTCAAATTCCTCAGGGCTATCATGTTCCTCACTTTCTAGGTAATCCGCACTGGCGAATTCCTAACTCCTCAGTCAGAACCAATTCCTCAGAGACCAGAAGAACTTCATCTCTATCACTGAAGAATATGACTGAACTATATGAGATTTCCAATGGCTTCACTCGAAGGGATTGGTAGGTGTAGGATTTTGAGTTGAGCATCACTTGGAAATTTTTCCTTAGTATTTCCTCGACCCCCTTCAACAGTATGGTGTTTACTATGACTCAAGAAAGAGAAAATGAAACAGTAAAAACAAAAGTCTTCACGCTTCATGTTCCTCGAATGATTACCAAGTCTTCAAGGTCACACCAATTTCTTCACTTTCAAAGTCTTCAGAAAGTGTTCAGAAATCCAAAGTCTTCAGTCGAAGAACTTCATTTTTAGGGGTCGACTTTCCCTGTAAATATCAAACTCCTCATAGACTTATAGACCTGTGTACACTCACAAACTCATCAGTCCCTTAACCTATAAGTCTTGCATACACCAAAATCACTAAGGGGCACTAGATGCACTTACAGCACACCATCAAGCTTGTGACTGAGGGGCCACCCGAGGGCAAGGAGAACCGTACACCCGAGCTTTATTTTGGTAATGTCCTGGAGGGGTCTCGAATTGTAGCGATGCAGTGTTCGCAGGACATTATCTTTGAATGAATGTATTAAAGTTCCTTCTACCTTGTATGATAAAATAAAGTGGGATTGTAATATAATGCTTGTTATGTTTTAAATTTTAGGTCATGTGCGGCCTGTTGTATAAAATCTGAGGGTTGGCCAGTCGTCGGCTTTTGCCCCCACGTAGGTAGTACAGAGGTGTTCAGGATGGAATCTAAACAATCTTGATCCAATTATATGGTCCTTGAAGGAGTTGTTTACCGCAACGAACCAGTCAATCAGACTATGTGGCTTTAACGCCCTCACTTAGCCATAGGAGTTTGTCAATAAAAACGTGGGCGCAACCCCTAGTATCCGAACTGGAGTGCTATAAGCATCTGATTGGGAAGTACTGATCCTTCGCATAATGTGGAAGAAATCTCCAACGATTTGCAACTTCTGAAGAGCTGATCGGCTCTCGCCGCATCATGACAGTCAGTTTTCGGCTTTCTCTACTAAGGTTCTCCTTTGGATAAACCAAGGCACAATCGCAGTAGTTCACCCTTTACTACCTTAGCCGATATAGCGGAACGTTAGGTAGCAAGCACAGGAGCCGAGCAACCCAACTATTGACCAAAGACATGATTCAGAGCCAATGCATATAGTGCTAAATTTGGGGTGCCGAACTATACCATAAAAAGTGTTCAGACTTTTTTTGTCATAGTGTGGGGTGCTATGAAGCCCCTGGAAAATATCAAACGTACCAAAGTGTACGCGTGCTACCTGATAGGGTTACCCACAAGATAGGAGAAAAAGGAAAGAAAACCAAAAGGGAGCAAAGGTGATAAGCTGGGGCCCTAAAGTGCCAGCCGCGAACTGTTTTCATTGTAATTTGATTAATACATCGAGGCGCATTGATACAAGTAGTGCGATAAGCAACAGGCTATTTAACATGCCAAAAACAAAGGGAGACCTGCATGTGGGTCCTAAAAAGCAGGTAGAGTGATTGTTAACAATACCACCTTGAAAATCCCCCATACGTCTGCGTTTCTCGCCGTCTTGGTGTGTTTATCCTTCAAGAGGACTGGTGATTAGGCCATCAGATGGGGCCTGCGGGATTGAAACCTGAAAAGGAAACGAATACAAGTGAAAGTATGTGTGTATCCGGTGTCGATTGAGTCGTATTGTGGATCACAAACTAGCTATGCCTCCGTCGATGCCCATGGAATCTTGAGTGCGTAGTTATGTACTTGTGGTGTGAATGCTTCCACTTGACCACGACTGAGACGGAGGCCGAATTGCTAGTCTGGCTCTTGACGAGCCGAGCTGTCCTACTGCAGGGTAGTTCGGACCCTCTTGAGAGTGTCCATGGGCTCGGCAGCCAAAGTAAGGTTCTGCTTGAGAAGGCCGCTCTGTACTTCTTCTGCTAAGACAGCTGTGTGCTCTTCTGTACGAAGGGAGCGTTTAGTATTTCCATTGACCGTTATGATGCCACGTGGACCGGGCATCTTGAGATTGAGATAAGCATAGTGTGGCACTGCGTTGAATCGAGCGAATGCGGTCTGTCCGAGCAGTGCGTGATAGCTGTTATGAAAGGGGACTATGTTAAAGATTAACTCCTCGCTTCGGAAATTGTATGGAGATCCGAAGACAACCTCAAGCGTTATTGAGCTCGTACAGCGGGCCTCTACACCTGGTATGACTCCTTTGAAGGTAGTCTTTGTGGGTTTGATCCGTGATGGATTAATGCCCATTTTGCGCACTATGTCCTGATAGAGTAGATTGAGGCTGCTATCCCCGTCCATAAGGACGCGCGTCAGGTGAAATCCATCAATGATAGGGCCGAGGACTAGTGCAGCTGAACCGCCATGACGGACACTAGTCGGATGATCCCGCCGATCAAAGGTGATCAGGCATGATGACCATGGATTAAATTTTGGGGCGACTGGCTCTATCGCATAGACGTCCCTGAGCGCACGCTTGCACTCCCTTTTGGGGACGTGTGTAGCATATATCATGTTCAATGTTTTGACTTGAGGGGGAAACTTCTTCTGTCCCCCTTCGTATGGTTGCCGGGGATCCTCCTCATCATCCTTGCTTTGTGATCCCTTTTCATTGTTCTTGGCGTTTAATTTGGCAGCCTGTTTAAGAACCCAACAATCTCTGTTGGTATGATTAGCTAGTTTATCTGGGGTCCCATGTATCTAGCATGGGCGATCGAGTATGCGGTCTAGGATGGATGGTCCCTGGTTGCTTCTTTTGTACGGTTTCTTCCGCTGGCTGGACATGGAGCCGCTGAATCCGGCGATGACTTTAGTGTCTTCGGTATTATCACCATTCCTTCGGTGTTTGTGTCTGTTACGTCGGAGGTTGTTGTTGTTGCTTTTGAACTCGGAGGGGCCTGCCTTGCTAGTTGTGTTTTTACTACGAGCCAACCAACTATCCTCACCTGCGCAAAAGCAGGTCATGGGTGCCGTAAGCGCGGCCATAGATTTTGGCTTTTCTTGGCCGAGGTGGCGGGCGAGCTATTCATCGCGGATGCTATGTTTAAAGGCCGCTAGGGCTTTGGCATCCGGACAGTCAACGATCTGGTCCTTTTTATTTAGGAACATAACCCAGAATTTCCTGGCTGACTCTCTAGGATGTTGAACTATGTGGCTTAAGTCATCGGCATCTTGTGGCCGGACATATGTACCTTGGAAGTTGTCGAGGAAGGCTTCTTCCAAGTCCTCCCAGCTGCCGATAGAATTTTCAGGCAGGCTGTTTAACCAGTGCCGAGCTGGTCCTTTAAGCTTTAGTGGGTGGTATTTCATAGCATGGAGGTCATCTCCGCGAGCCATGTGGATGTGGCGGATAAAGTCCTCGATCCATACCGCAGGATCAGTTGTCCCATCGTATGATTCAATAGTCACAGGTTTGAACCCTTCGGGGAATTCATAATCCATTACTTCATCAGTGAAGCAAAGAGGGTGTGCGGCGCCTCTATATCTGGCCGCATCACGACGTAGCTCCGATGGAGTACGTCTGCGGTTCTCGGTCGGGGCATGACTAGGTCTGTCACGTACGAATAGGTAGCCATCATCGCGTGTCGAGAGACGTCCTCGCGATCCGTAAATCGATTTGGTATATCATGCTCTACTATCCAGGTCCTGCCGAAGGTCGTATGTATGACCCCGAACTGCTTTGTCTCTATTTTTACGTGGCGGTGGGACGGGCTTCTGTTCGGCCTAAGTTGCCCCTCTATCCCGACCACGTGGTGGTCGGTCCGCCGCACTATCCTAACCGCGTAGTGGTCGGTCAGCCGCATTATGTGAGGGAGGTATGGGATCCGGCGCCTCTTTGTCGAATTGAGGTAGCAATCTGTGCTTCGGGTAAGTCTTGGCTAGGCCTCTAAGGCCATATTCCTCTTCTGCCAGGACGTCAGTCCACCTATTGACGAGCAGATCTGGGTCAGTTGAAGCTATTGCTGCTTCTTTTTCAGGCTCCTTGCGGTGGCTATTAGCTGGCACTTGAAGCGCTCCTGCTCGAGAGGTTCCTCAGGCACGATGAAATCTTCGTTGCCGACGCTTTCCTCATCCTCGAAGAGCGGACGATAACTACCGTCCTGCGAGTCGTTGGGCATGGCCTGTTTATCGGGGCTAACTTGCCCGTTTTCTTGTTCCTCCTGTTCGGATGTTACCTCAGCAGGGTCTTCATTGTTTTCGGCATCATCCAGAGTATTATTTTTTCCGATGCCAGTATTGCTATCTTTGCAACATCGTGACTTAGAGCGGTGCCGAGGACGCCGGCGTTTGTGCTGTGTTTGAGGAGGTTTATTCTCAACTAGATTTTCTTTGTCATTGTTGTTGGTTGCTTTGGGTGTACCCACCATGTACACATCGTACGAAGACGCCGCCGTACAGCGTCCAGTGAATGGCGGGTTTTGGAATTGCTCCTCATCGGCATCGTCGTCCATACCGTTGATGTCTTCAGAGCCGTAATCAAGCATGTCGGTTAGGTCCTCGGCAGTGGCTATGAAGTGGGTGGCGGCTGGGAAGCAAAATTCTCCCCCATCATCAGCCTCCGCCAAGGAAAAATTCTTAAATGAGTTTAGCACATCGCCAAAGGGCGAGTGCTGGAAGTTGTCTGCGGTGCTGAATTCGAAGATCGGTAATGAATCAAGCTCGGCGTCTGCGGAAACACGGTTCGGAGCTTATGGCCGGAGACGAGTCCGGTGTTCCAGTGACATGGATATCGTGTGAGCTTAAGTCTATATATGTCTCCATAGCCGCAGAATGGGTGGCCTCCATGGCGGGGTTGAGCTTCCCGTCCTCAGATGGCGCGATCTGCTCCGGATCCAAGGCCAGAGCAGTTATGGGAGCAATCTCCTGAGTGCGGTCCGATGACAGATTTAGGATATGTTCACCAGGGTGACAGGGAGCGGTCGCTGTTGTCTCCACGAATGTCCGCGATGTAGTTCAAGCTTCCGAATCTGACCTGGTGGCCAGGGGCATAGCTATCAATCTGCTCCAGGTGGCTAAGCGAGTTAGCCCGTAGTGCAAAGCCACCGAACACGAAGATCTGTCCGGGGAGGAAGGTTTCTCCTTGGACAGTGTCGTTATTGACGACTGAAGGGGCCATCAAACCTTTAGGGGACGGCACAGTGGAACCCTCAATGAAAGCACCAATGTCAGTGTCAAAACCGGCGGATCTCGGGTAGGTGGTCCCAAACTGTGCGTCTAAGGTCAATGGTAACAGGAGATAGGGGATACCATGTTTACCCAGGTTCGGGCCCTCTCTATGGAGGTAATACCCTACTTCCTTCTTGATTGATCTTGATGAATAAGAGTATTACAAGAGTTCATCTACCACGAGATCGTAATGGCTAAACCCTAAAAGCCTAGCCTGTATGACTATGGTCATGAATCTCCCTCCTCCGGACTAAGTCCTCCATTTTATATAGACACTGGGAGGATCTAGGTTTACACTAGGTCGGTTACAAAGAAACGAGTCTACATATTTGATCGCCAAGCTTGCCTTCCATGCCAAGGAGAGACCCATCCGGACTCAGATGCAGTCTTCAGTCTTTGCATCTTCGTGGCCCATCAGTCCGGCCCATGGCTAACATGCCAGACGACCGAGGACCCGTTAGTCCAGGACTCCCTCACTCGCGCCGATGGTCGGGGCATGTGGGATGTGGAAAGAGGAGGAGGATGGGGGTTGGGTGTGGATTACCTGCCTGGATAGACGAGGCCGAGCAGCGTGAAGGAGGGTCACCGACGAGGAGGCGGCGCTGCAAGCAAGTGGTGAAGGTTTAACATTGGAAAGGAAGGCGGGAAGAGGGGAAATGTGGCTTTTGGTAAGGGGGAATGGGCGGGGAGGTAGATATTTCCGCAAAAGCTGAAAATTTGGAATCGCCTCAGCCAAAAAACTGTCGCACAAAGTTTCATCAGACACGGTCCCTTATTCAGAACTGTGTACGATATGTGAACATCACAAACGAATTAGATACATTCACCCATGTGTGATGAGTTTGAACGTCAAAAGTTTTCGTTCGAATTTCCATGGTTACAGTGGTCATCCATGTCATTGCATAATTTGGGTACACAAAGGAAACTACAGCACACCAACACTTCTTAATCGAGCAAGTTCAACAATTAAACAGAGCTAGATGACCTAAACATTTCTCTAACAAATTAAAGACCGACGCTCTTAATTAAACAAAACAAAGAGTACTACTATGACTGGGGCTCGTTGATCTCCGCCGCCGCCTGCATGTCCAGCTTGCTCCCGATGGTCTCCTAGGGAAGGGGCTCCATGGCATCCATCGCACCATACTCGGCAAGCATCTCGCCATCTGCGTCCACCATTTGTATGGAAAAGGCCGCCACGAGATCAGCGTGGGCAGACGCGATCTGGGCTTGGACGGGCTCCGTCCTTGCAAGGTATGCGGCAGAGGAACTGATGGCTTCTCGAACGCTCTCGGAGATTGCCATCTCTTCGGCCATGGGTTGCCGACCGTTGTCAGAGAAGCTTCGTTCAATTTGTGCAGTGAATGCCACGAGCTAGGCATGGGCATCCTCAACATGGTCGTGGGCGTCCTCCATCAGGGCTAAGGCCGCCGCTGCAGAACGGACAACTGATGGGCTGCTATCGCTAGTTGCTATTCCCGAGGAAGATGTTGATGCCGCCACCTGAGAAGCAACGGCGATCGTTTGGGCTGCCTTTGTCGCCCGGTCGCAGATTGTGGTCGCGCTCACGCACCTTGTCCGCATGAGCATGGCGGCTGCGGCCGTGCTCTCGCCGGCTGAATAGTGAAATTATATTTTGGGAGCGGGCTGGTGTGCTTGAGACACTGGCTGTGGACTGTAGCCGACGTACCTTCTCGTGTAAGCCATAGGCATACTATACACTGACGGTGCTCCAGGATATTTTGTGCTGCATCTCACACG
Organism: Triticum dicoccoides; assembly: GCF_002162155.2. Lineage (NCBI taxonomy): Eukaryota > Viridiplantae > Streptophyta > Magnoliopsida > Poales > Poaceae > Triticum > Triticum dicoccoides. The sequence continues at coordinate 37,198,408 of NC_041381.1, read as the reverse complement.
GTTGGTGATAATCAACTATGTGCGATCTACTTGATTTTTCATCTTGATTTGACTTACATAATGGGGTCACAACGGCAATGGATGGTGTTTGAATTGATAGACCTTTTAACTGGAGTTAACATGCAACTATATGTGTGTCGTAAAAGAATTGGAATTATTCAGGGTGCGTTTGAATATTTTCCACATTAAATTGGTTTTCTACCCATTTTAGTTGCACAATTCAAAATTTAACTACATGCACATGCTCCGGTGCACCAACATGAAGTTGTCAAATCATATATGTGTCCATGGGTTTATAGTTATCTCCCATGCAAGAAATGGGGATGAAATTCGAACACCACGGCACCATCGCTCTCCGGCTAACGTCGACTTACTTGCTTTTGTAATTCTAGTAAATCCAAAATTTGTACGAAATTCATGAAACTTGGCATGCTATCATGGAGCGGCATCAACATGTCGTGGTAAAAATTATGTCCCATTTGGGGCAGGTTTGGGTATAAGCTTCTCATAAACCAAAGCTTCTCACTACAAGTGTGATGGTTTCGGTAGGGAATGTTTCACCTTTCGGGACGAAACGGCATCCGTTGCCTCTTCTCGATTTCAAATTTTTTACAAGTGTCAACATAGAACAACTGGAGTGTTGTGTCAATTTTTGGGATTTTTCGAGGTTCGCTTGGACTTTTTTATGCATTAACTGAGTTTTCTATGCATTCATCTACATAACTCAAATTTGAACTACAGGCACATCCTCTAATGCATATAAATTAGTAGAAAATTCAAATCCGTGTCCTTGGTTGCCTACTTAGGTCCCATGCAAGAAATGGGAATGAATGTGAAACACCCTGCCACCGTCACTCGGCCGCAAACATTGAGATACCTAGTTTATAAATTCTAGTAATTCTAAAACTCATCTGAAATTCATGAAACTTGGCATGCTATCATGGAGCGGCATCAACATGTCGTGGTAAATTTTTTGTCCCATTTGGGGCAGGTTTGGATATATGTTTCTCACAAACCCGAGCTTCTCACAACAAGCATGGTGGTTTTGATAGGGAACGTCCCACCTTTGGGGACGGAACGATATCCATTGCCTCTTATTAATTCCAAAACTTTTCTCGTTACAACATAGAACAACATGAGTGTTGTTTCAATTTTTGTGATTTTTCAGGGTTCGTTTGGACATTTTTATGCATTAACTGAGTTTCCAATGCATTTATGTGCAAAATTCAAGTTTGAACTACATGCACATGCTCCAATCCATATAAATTGGTTGAATATCCAAAATTGTGTCCTTGGGTACATGCTTAGGTCCCATGCAAGAAATGGGAATGAATTTCAAACACTAGGGCACTATTGATTGCCGGCAAAACATTGAGATGCCTGGATTTTAAATTCTAGTCAATCCATAACTCGTCTGAAATTCATGAAACTTGACATGCTATGATGGAGCAGCATCAACATGCCGTGGTAAATTTTTTGTCCCATTGGGGGCATGTTTTGGTATATGCTTCTCACAAACCAGAGCTTTTCACAACAAGCATGATGGTTTCGGTAGGGAACATCCCACCTTTGGGGACGAAACGATATCCATTGCCTCTTATTGCTTTCAAATTTTTCTCGTCTCAACATAGAACAAAATGAGTGTTGTTTCAATCTTTCTGATTTTTCAGGGTTCGTTTGGACATTTTTATGCATTAACTGAGTTTTCAATGCATTTATGTGCAAAATTTAAATTTGAACTACATCCACATTTTCCAGTGCATATAAATTGGTTGAAAATCAATAATGTGTCCTTGGGTGCGTGCTTAGGTCCGATGCAAGAAATGGGAAAGAATTTCAAACACCAGGGCACCATTGATTGCCGGCAAAACATTGAGATGGCTGGTTTTCAAATTTTAGTAAATCCAAAACTCGTCTGAAATTCATGAAACTTCGCATGCTATCTTGGAGCAGCATCAACATGACGTGGTAAAATTCTTGTCCCATTTGGGGCAGGTTTGGGTATATGCTTCTCACAAACCAGAGCTTCTCACAACAAGCATGATGGTTTCGGTAGGGAACGTCCCACCTTTTGTGATGAAATGATATCCATTGCCTCTTATTGCTTTCAATTTTCTCTTGTGTCAACATAGACAACAGGAGTGTTGTGTCAATCTTTGTGATTTTTCGGGGTCCGTTTGGACATTTATATGCATTAACTGAGTTTTCAATGCATTTATGTGCAAAATTCAAATTTGAACTGAATGCACATGCTCTAGTGCATATAAATTGGTTGAAAATCGAAATTGTGTCCTTGGGTGCATGCTTAGGTCCCATGCAAGAAATGGAAATGAATTTCAAACACTGGGGCACCGTTCATTGCCGACAAAACACTCAGATGCCTGGTTTTTAAATTCTAGTAAATCCAAAACTCATCTAAAATTCATGAAACTTGGCATGCTTTCATGGAGCGGCATCAACATGACGTGGTAACACTAGTGCAGAACCGGGATGTATCACCGGTTCATAGGGGCCTTTAGTGCCGGCTCTGCAACTCGCACTAAAGAGTGGGGACTAAAGCCCCCCCCCCCTTTAGTACCGGTTCTGCACGAACCGGCACTAAAGTGCCCCCACGTGGCACGAGCCAGCGCCGGGGGCGGGGAGACCTTTAGTACCGGTTG
>NC_041381.1:37159438-37195336 GCF_002162155.2 Triticum dicoccoides | reverse complement strand
TATATATATATCATGGAATGTCTCACAACCACCATTATTCACACATACAATTTCTCCTACATGTTGCCTTGGTGCCTTCGGAGCCCGATGACAATTGGGAGTGGTTCATGGGGGCGGTAGCGTGTAATAGTACTCTCCTTTTGAATCTATGACCTGGTCGAGCAAAAATCCCGCTATTTCCTCTTGAAGTGATAGTATGTGCTTGCTACATCTTGAGCTTGCGTTGGTTTTCCTCGAAGAGGAAAGTGTGATGCAGCAAAGTACCGTAAGTATTCCCCTCAGTTTTTTAGAACCAAGTAGGAGGCTACTCAAAAGTCCCACGCACCTACACAAACAAAGAAGAACCTCGCAACCAACGCAATAAAGGGGTTGTCAATTCCTTCACGGCCACTTGCGAAAGTGAGATCTGATAGAGAGAATATGATAAGATAAATATTTTTGGTATTTTTATGATATAGATTGGAAAAGTAAAGATGCAAATAAAAGTATATGGAAAGCTTATATGATAAAAGATAATCCCGGGGGACATAGGTTTCACTAGTGGCTTCTCACAAGATAGCGTAAGTATTACGGTGGGTGAACAAATTACTGTCGAGCAATTGATAGAAAAGAGAATAATCATGAGATTACCTAGGCATGATCATGTATATAGGAATCACGTCCGTGACAAGTATACCGACTCCTTCCTGCATCTACTACTATTAATCCACACATCGAGCGCTATCCAGCATGCATCTCGAGTATTAAGTTCATAAACAATAGAGTAACGCATTAAGAAAGATGACATGATGTAGCGGGATAAACTCATGCAATATGATATAAACCCCATCTTTTTATCCTCGATGGCAAAAATACAATATGTGCCTTGCTGCCCCTGCTGTCACTGCGGAAGGACATCGCAAGATTGAACCCAAAGCAAAGCACTTCTCCCATTCCAAGAAAGATCAATCTAGTAGGCCAAACCAAACTGATAATTCGACGAGACTTGCAAAGATTACTTAATCACACATAAAAGAATTCAGAGGAGTTTCAAATATTTCTCATAGATAAACTTGATCATAAACCCACAATTCTTCGGATCTCGACAAACACACCGCAAAAAGAGTTACATCGAATAGATTTCTAAGAAGATAGAGGAGAACTGTGTATTAAGATTGAAAGAGAGAGAAGAAGGTCTGTGGTAAACTACTCACAACTCATCAGAGAGGCCTTTGAGATGATGTAGAGGCCCTCCATGGTCGATTCCCCCTCCGGCGGAGCGTCGGCGATGGCTCCAAGATGGGATCTCGTGGATACAGAAGGTTATGGTGGTGGAAATAGTTTTTCGTGGTGCTCCTCGATGGTTTCAAGGTACGTGGGTATATATAGGAGGAAGAAGTAGGTCGGTGGACACTCGAGGGGCCCACGAGGGTGGGGAGCGCGCCCACTTCCAGGGGGCGTGCCGGGCACCCTCGTGGCCACCTCCTCTGTTGCTTGACGTCCACTCCAAGTCCCCTGGATCACGTTTGTTCAAAAAAGATCGCTCCCGAAAGTTTCATTCCGTTTGGACTCCGTTTGATATTCCTTTCCTTCGAAACACTAAAATAGGCAAAAAAACAAAAATTTGGGTTAGGCCTCCGGTTAGTAGGTTAGTCCCAAAAATGATATAAAAGCGTAAAGTAAAGCCCATAAATATCGAAAACGGGTAATATAATAGCATGGAACAATCAAAAATTATAGATACGTTGGAACGTATCAAGCATCCCCAAGCTTAATTCCTGCTCGTCCTCGAGTAGGTAAATGATAAAACAGAATTTTTGATGTGGAATGCTACCTAGCATAAGTCTCAATGTAATTATCTTTATTGTGGCATTAATGTTCAGATCCAAATGATTCAAAATAAAAGTTCATATTGACATAAGAAATAATAATACTTCAAGCATACTAAGTAAGCAATCATGTCTTCTCAAAATAGCATGTCTAAAGAAAGTTAACCCTACAAAATCATATAGTCTGGTTGTTCCCCTATCTTCATCACACAAAGTATTTAATCATGCACAACCCCGATGACAAGACAAGCAATTGTTTCATACTTTAGTAATCTCAAAAAAATTCAACTTTCACGCAATACATGAGCGTGAGCCATGGACATAGCACTGTATGTGGAATAGAATGGTGGTTGTGGGGAAGACGAAAAAAGAAGAAGACACTCTCACATCAACTCGGCGTATCAACGGGCTATGGAGATGCCCATTAATATATATCAATGTGAGTTAGTAGGGATTGCCATGAAATGGATGCACTAGAGCTATAAATGTATGAAAGCTCAACAAAAGAAACTAAGTGAGTGCATCCAACTTGCTTGCTCACGAAGACCTAGGGCATTTTGAGGAAGCTCATTATTGGAATATACAAGCCAAGTTCTATAATGAAAAGTTCCTACTAGTATACGAAAGTGACAACATATGAGACTCTCTATCATGAAGATCATGGTGCTACTTTGAAGCACAAGTGTGGTAAAAAGGATAGTAGCATTGTCGCTTCTCTCTTTTTCTCTCAATTTTTTTATTTGGCCTTTCTCTTTTTTTATTTGGCCTTTCTCTTTTATTTTCTTTGGTGGGCTCTTTGGCCTCTTTTTTTTATAAAGTCCGAAGTCTCATCCTAACTTGTGGGGGAATCATAGTCTCCATCATCTTTTCCTCACTGGGACAATGCTCAAATAATGAAGGTCATCACACTTTTATTTACTTACAACTCAAGATTACAACTCAATACTTAGAACAAGATATGACTCTATATGAATGCCTCCGGCGGTGTACCGGGATATGCAATGAATCAAGAGTGACATGTATGAAAATTATGAAGGTGGCCTTGCCACAAGTACGATGTCAAATACATGATCATGCAAAGAGCAATATGACAATGATGATGCATGTCATATAAACGGAATGGTGGAAAGTTGCATGGCAATATATCTCGGAATATGGTGGGTGTATGGTACCGGCAAAAGTTGCGCGACACAAGAGAGGCTAGCAATGGTCGAAGGTGAGACTGCGTATAATCCATGGACTTAACACTAGTCATAAAGAACTCATATACTATTGCAAAAATCTACAAGCCATAGAAAACAAAATATTACACGCATGCTCCTAGGGGTATTGATTGGTACGAAAAGACCATCGCTCGTCCCCGACCGCCACTCATAAGGAAGACAATCAATAAATAAAATTGAGCTCCAACTTCATCACAAAGCAGTTCACCATACGTGCATGCTACGGGAATCACCAACTTCAATGCAAGTATTCTTTAAATTCATAACCACCCAACTAGCATGAGTCTAATATTACCACCTCTATATCTCAAAACAATTATCAAGCATCAAATTGATCATAGCATCATATTCCCTTTCTATTATAGTTTTTTTATACCCAACTTGGATGCCCATCATTCTAGGACCAATTTTATAACCATAGCAAATACCATGTTGTTCTAAGAGACTTTCAAAATATAAGTGAAGCATGAGAGATCAACAATTTCTACAAAATTAAGCCACCACCGTGCTCGAAAAGATATAAGTGAAGCACTAGAGCAAAACTTATCTAGCTCAAAAGATATAAGTGAAGCACAAAGTGTCGGTGTACTAGAGTAGGGGTACCTTAGTACCCCGAACTTGTGCACGGGCAGTTGCAGCGCCCCGCGGCAAGGGCTTGCCGGGTGATCACCAGGATAATCCGTGGCTCCTTTGGAGCCATTCAAGAACCAAGTGTTCAGGTCAAGAAGACAAGGCCCCGCCGGGCCTTGCCGGGAAGGCCAACCGAGGCGTTTCAGGGAACTTGCCGCGACGCGCCACGCGTCCCGGCAAGGCCCGGCGAGCGACAAGCTTCCGGGCGCGACAAGACCACGACCGCGGCAAGACGCTTGCCGGGGCAAGCGGCCACTCTGCGGCCACGCTCCAGCGCATCCACCAACTTGTCGCCCTGGGGGCCTCTCCAGGCACGCGTGGCGGGAGGCTGTGCAGCCAGCGGTAAGCGGTGGCATGCAATGCTGACAAGATCGCCATCGTGGCGGGCGGAGGCGCCCTTAACGGTCCCTTTCTGCACTGTTCGGGCAACGCAGACGGGCATTTACTGCCTTTGTCCCCTGCCGTCAGGGTTAGGTAGGGTGCACTGTACAAGTACTTGTACCAACCACCTCGCTTTTTACATTTGTACCCTTCTCTGTGTTGCCACCTGTCGGTGACCCCTTTAGCGTGTAAAAGGAGGCCCATGCGCAACGTAGAGGGGGTTCGGATCATTCGTAAGCTAGAGAAGCACTTAGCTCTCTCTCTGGAGCAAGAACGTAATAGAATCAGACAAGCAGCAGTAGGAGTGTTATCTCTCCGGAGAGCTCCGAAGCTGGGTAAACTGCTCGTGTGCTTCGCCTCGATCTGCTCTTCGTGCGATCTCCGCCCCCCGCCGAACCGAAAGGGGCTCCGGTCCCATAGGTGTTCATGGATCAGTTTCCCCCGACATCATTGGCGCACCAGGTACGGGGCTTCGGAGGCAGCCGTTCCGTCCACGTCGATCCCACCACTACCGGAGCAAACAGGTGGTGGGGGAAACGCCGGCAGAAGGACGGACGTCGACGAGGAAATTCACGACGCTGTCAGGTCCAAGGGTAAGGCGGCACAGACCTCAACGTCCGTGATTGTTCCGCGCCCATCTCAGGAGGCGCGGGACCAACAGCGTCATGGTACTCGCAGTACCATACGTTTGTTGGGCCAAGATCAAGCTGGTGGATCCCGGGGCGCTCAAGACCAGCATGCACGCCAACGGGCCGGCACGAGCGAGACGCGGTCGCCTGGACGGGATAATGCTCCTTCTAACATAGTTAGAAGTCCGAGCACATCCCGCTCCTCGCGCCGTCCGCCGCTGCCACCCACTACTCCGGCAGAAGCTCTGGCGCGAGCTCAACTGCTCCTAGATTACCCTCCGACGTCGGACAAGATCGACGAATGGAGGGCCACCATTCAGAGTCTCATTGGCTACGCCAACGGCGACACTCCGTGGCAGCCGAGCATGTCGCCGCTGCGGCAGGGTTGCCAGGCGCGAGCCGGTGGCGACGAGACAGATGGAGGTGCAAGCACCATGCAATCTCCACCCCGAAGGCCAAGATCGCCGACTCGTTGGATCCACCTCGACAGCGACTCCACCGCATCGTCGGATCCATGAGCTCATCGCGATCAACGCCAAGTTCTTCACGATCGACAACAAGAAGACGCTCGTACTCGCATCGAGCGCCGAAGAGAAGCGCGACGTCAATCCGACAAGCGCGCTGGGCCCCCTGTTGACATGCATGCGCCAGGGGAACCAGGCGACTTGCCGTACGCGGTAGGTTGCCCTGCGTTCACTCGTGAGCTGCGGCGAGTCCAGTGGCCCAGCACGAAAAACTTCAAGCCAGACGTACCGGAGAAGTACGACGGCAAGACGCATCCGTCGGAGTTCCTCAGCCTCTACACCATTGCGGTGCACGCTGCAGCGGGACGGGACGACAAGATCCTTGCCAACTACTTCCCGCTGGTGCTCAAGCCCAACGTCAGATCCTGGCTCATGCACTTGCCAGACAACTCCATATCCTCTTGGGCCGATCTATGCCATCAATTTGTCGGCGCCTTCACGGGCGGCCACAAGCCTCATGGCCAAGAGAGTGACCTTCATCTGCTCGCCCAGAAGGAAGGAGAACCCCTGCGCAAGTACATTCAGAGATTTAGCAGCGTGCAGCACAACATCCCAGACGTCCAACCTGCCGCGGTGATGATTGCGTTCCATCAGAACGTGCGGAACCGCAGGATGCGGGAGGAGATGGCGATGTGCAAGATTAGAGACGTCAGTGAGCTATATGCCCTGGCCGACAAGTGTGCACGTGCTGAGGAAGGAAGGAGACTCCCCGGAGAGAATGTAAGAGCAGGAGGATCTGACACTGAGGATACCGCCCCGGCAAGAAAAAACCGGTGGCAGAACAACAGAAGGAGGAAAGGAAAAGAGGTGTTGGTCGTTGAGCAGTCTGGCAAGACACCCAAAGCTGGCAGCTCCGGCAAGGAGGTTGCCGCGGAGGTGGTGGTCGCCGACAAGCAGGACGGCACCAACAAGCAGTACTGCAAGATCCACCGCACCAAGGGCCATGACCTCCAAAGCTGCAAGAAGGTCGAGCAGCTTGTTGAGCAGCAAAAGGCTGAGTACGAGCGGCGCGACAAGGAGAAGGCCCAAGAAGGTGCTGGAGGGTCCGGCAAGAAACGTCCCAGCCGGGGAGGACGCCGCGGCAAGGCCAAGCAGCGAGAAGGAGACAGGCCTCCCCGTGGCCGCGACAAGGATGAAGACGACGACGACGAAGACATGGATGAAGATGAGACCGATGAACAAGAGTTCCAGAAAGCCACAAAGGTCTTGTGCGTTGATGGCGGTGCTTCTCTGCATACTTCACACTGCCAGCTCAAGCAATGGGTGCGGGAAGTCAATGCAGCAGAACCACCCGTCGAGTCACGCAAGCCTCTGAAATGGTCCAGCACGCCTATCATCTTTGATATTGAGGACCACCCTGATTGCATAACTGCGGTCGGGTGCTTGCCGATGTTGGTTTCACCAACTATCCGCAACCTCAAGGTAACCAAGATGCTAGTTGACGGCGGGGCCGGCTTGAACCTGATCTCCTCCGCGGTACTCCAAAAACTCCAAATCCTTGATAGCGAGCTCGAAGAAACCGGTACTTTCCAAGGAATCAATCCGGGAAGGAGCAAGCCAAAGGGAAAGATCACGTTGCCGGTAACATTTGGCAGTGAGTTGAACTTCAGAACTGAGAGGGTCATTTTCGACGTCGCTGATTTCCCATTGCCTTATAATGGGATACTTGGCCGTCCAGCGCTCGCCAAGTTCATGGCAGCCACTCACTATGCATACAACATACTGAAGATGCCAGGCCCGATAAGTGTCATCTCTGTCCCTGGCGACAAGAAAGATGCCCTTATCTGCGCCGACAAGATCTACCGGGAAGCAGCAGCCGCCGTTGATCGCAGGTCACTTGCCGCTGAAGCTCCCGGGGGGAAGAAGAAGAAGAAGTCCGGCAAGAGCTCTGATGCTCACTCCGGCAAGCGCACCTCTTCGGAGTGCTGCGCTACCGTCGAGGACGCACCATCGAGCTCCACCGGCAAGTGTAAGAAAGAAATAGCAGCTCCACCTGAAACCAAGAAGGTGTCCGCCAAGGAGGACGGCACTGGTGGTACCTTCACCATCAGTGCCACGCTCGACCCTAAATAGGAAAGCGCACTCGTTGCTTTCCTGCGGGCGAATGTCGACGTATTTGCATGGCAACCGTCTGACATCCCCGGTGTTCCCAGGAGAGTAACTGAGCACCACTTGGCCGTCTGTCCTCATGCGCGGCCCGTCAAGCAGAAAGTCAGGAAGCAAGCAGTGGAGCGCCAAGAGTTCATTGCAGAAGAGATCAAGAAGTTGGAAGCAGCAGGCCTTGTCAGAGGAGTGCTCCATCCCACGTGGTTGGCCAATCCTGTTGTCGTGCGCAAGGCTAATGGGAAATGGAGACTTTGTATCGACTTTACGGATGTTAATAAAGCTTGTCCCAAAGACCCATTTCCCTTGCCGCGCATCGATCAGATTGTTGATTCCACAGCCGGATGTGATTTGCTTTCATTTCTTGACGCATACTCAGGATACCATCAGATCTTCATGGCAGAAGAGGATGAGGAGAAGACCACATTCATCACCCCGTGTGGCACATACTGTTTCGTACGGATGCCCTTCGGTTTGAAGAATGCTGGTTCAACATTTGCAAGGGTAGTCCACCACGCTTTTGAGCCACAGATGCACAGAAATGTGGAAGCTTACATGGATGACATAGTGGTCAAGAGCAAGGACAGGGCGACCCTGATTCAAGATTTAGATGAGACATTTGCAAATCTGCGCAAGATCAACCTCAAGCTGAACCCCGAGAAGTGTGTGTTTGGAGTCCCCTCCGGCAAGCTTCTTGGGTTCTTCGTGTCTCAGAGGGGAATTGAAGCCAATCCCGACAAGATCAAGGCCTTTGAGCAGATTGAAGCACCAAAGCGCGTCAAGGATGTGCGAAGGCTTGCCGGTTGCGTGGCTGCTCTCAGCAGGTTTATCTCTAGATCTGCTGAGCGCGCCCTGCCGTTTTTCAAAATATTGAAAAAGGCAGGTCCAATGAAATGGACTCCAGAAGCGGAGGCTGCGCTGCAGGACTTGAAGAGATACCTGTCCTCCACTCCAATACTTGTCGCACCTAGGCCACAAGAGAAGTTGCCGTTGTATATAGGGGCAACCAATCAAGTGGTTAGTGCTGCGTTAGAGGCCAAGAGGGAGACAGATGATGAGCCAGCAACCATGGCGGGCGCATCCAGCGACAAGCAGGGGGCTTCACCAACAAGCTCTGGTCCCGACAAGGATAGATCTGCGCAGGAGCATGAGAAGATGCAGAAGAGAATGGTGCAGCGCCCAGTTTACTTTGTCAGTTCCCTTCTGCAGGGGGCTAGGTCAAGGTACTCTGGTGTGCAGAAGTTGCTTTTCGGCCTCCTAATGGCCTCGACAAAGCTGCGCCATTACTTCCAAGCACATGAGATCACAGTCGTCACTCGCTTTCCGCTGAAGAGGATACTGCAAAATCCAGAAGCAACAGGCAGGATTGTCGAGTGGGCCCTCGAACTCTCAAGCTTTGGCCTCAAGTTTGAGAACACTTCAACTATCCAAAGCAGAGCATTGGCAGAATTCATAGCAGAATGGACGCCAACACCAGATGAAGAAATTCCAGAAACGAGCATCCCCGTCAAGGAAGCGAGCAAAGAGTGGCTAATGTACTTTGATGGTGCCTTCTCGCTGCAAAGCACCGGTGCGGGCATGCTGCTTGTCGCACCCACCGGAGAGCACCTCAAGTACGTAGTCCAGATGCACTTTCCCAAGGAGCAAGCAACCAACAACACTGCAGAGTATGAAGGCTTGCTTGCCGGTCTCAGGATCGCGGCAGACCTTGGGATCAAGAAGCTCATTGTCAGGAGTGACTCACAGCTTGTCATCCGCCAAGTGAACAAGAACTATCAGAGTCCGTTGATGGAAGCCTATGTTGATGAAGTGAGAAAGCTAGAAGAGCACTTTGATGGCCTACAGATGGAGCATGTTCCAAGAGCTCAGAATGACATTGTTGATGGCCTGTCAAAGTGCGCCGCACTAAAGTTACCTGTGGAACCAGGGATCTTTGTGCTCAAGCTGACTCAACCATCCGTAACACCATCCACTAGACAGAGCAAAAAGAGGAAGTTGATTTCTGGTGACTACTTTCCGGCAGAACTTCCCGAAGTCGCTGCCAAGAAGGTCCCCAAGATCAACGCCAAGAGTGCTGAGGAGCAGTCTGCTCCGGCAAACCTTAATGTTTGTTCCGTTGAAGCAGACGCTCTCGACAAGCTTTGCCCCGGCAAGCTTGCCAGGGAACATCAAGCTCCGGCTGAGCCACAGGCTCTTGCCATGGAAGCTGATGTTCCCGCAACAGCAGAAGTGCCTTTAGTCCTTGTTGTCGAGCCACAAGCTCCAGCATGGGCACAGCAGATTTTCCATTTCCTTCAGACAGGAGAACTTCCCGAAGAGCAAGAAGAAGCGGAAAGAGTAGCCCGGCAGTCAAGTATGTACCAGTTTGTCGACAACATACTGTACAGAAGGAGACTCAACGGTGTGAAATTGAAGTGTATTTGCCGGGAAGACGGGCAGAAGCTGTTGGCGGAGATACATGGAGGCATATGTGGCCACCACATTGGTGCGAGAGCACTTGCCGGCAAAGCTTTCCGGCAAGGTTTCTTCTGGCCGACAGCCCTCCAGGATGCAACTGCACAAGTAACCAAGTGTGAAGCGTGCCAGTTCCATTCCAAGCAGATACACCAGCCAGCTCAAGCTCTCCAGACAATCCCTTTATCCTGGCCATTTTTGGTCTGGGGGCTCGATATCCTCGGCCCCTTCCCCCGAGCTGTCGGGGGCTTTCAGTACTTGTACGTTGCGATCGACAAGTTCACAAAGTGGCCGGAAGTGGAACCAGTGAGGAAGGTGACAGCACAGTCAGCAGTCAAGTTCTTCAGGTCGATTGTTTGCCGTTTCGGGATTCCTAACAGGATCATCACCGACAACGGCACGCAATTCATGAGCCGCACCATCATGCAGTACGTCCAAGACCTTGGCGCCAAGGTCTACTTCGCTTCTGTTGCTCATCCAAGAAGCAACGGTCAAGCAGAGAGGGAAAATGCTGAAGTGCTGCGCGGGCTCAAGACAAGGACTTTCGACAGGCTGCACAAGTGCGGACGGAACTGGATCGAGGAGCTGCCGGTGGTTCTTTGGACGATCAGGATGACACCAAATTGAGCCACCGGCCAGACACCTTTCGCTCTAGTCTATGGAGCAGAGGCAGTTCTCCCCATGGAACTCGTATACGGGTCACCTCGAGTGCTCGCTTATGATGAGCTTGAGCAAGAGCAGCTGCGACAAGATGGTGCGCTGCTCCTCGAGGAAGATCGTCTTCAGGCTGCTGTACGAGCTGCTCGATACCAGCAAGCTTTGCGCCGCTACCATAGCCGCAAAGTTAATGCCAGAAGCTTCGAGGAAGGTGACCTTGTTCTTCGGCGCATTCAGTCTGCCAAGAATTCCAACAAGTTGACGCCGAAGTGGGAAGGCCCTTATCGGGTGAAACGAGTCACTAGGCCCGGCACTGTCCGCCTTGAGACCGAAGATGGCATTACGGTGAGCAACTCCTGGAACATTGAGCATCTTCGTAAGTTTTACCCATAAGGCGCAGTTGCCGGAACCTGTTCCGGCAACCACCTTTTGTACAAGTCTTGCCGATGCTGCATGTAATCCTTTGTACAAAGCCGGGCGCAGATCCCGTGCATAAGTAAAGCTAATGTGCTTCGCACATCTTGTCAATTTCATGCTTTTTACTTTACATTTGCATGCTTTATCTGACACTTTGTGCAGCACCAATCCCCGGTAAGCAATAACGAACCGAAAGGCTCCATATCATTATTTTCTCTTCTTTCTTTTTTTTCCCAAAGGAAGGAAGATTCCCAAGGAAGATTCCCCCGCGCACAAGTTTGCCGGGGGGGAAGAAGAAGATAATGATGTGGAACAGGCGTCATTCAAGAAAGTTTCGCCTTAATGGAAACCTTGCCGGGAAGCAAATGACAGAAAAGCTAAGTTGCCACAGTTTGAGCAATTAGTTTTAAATTTTTTTAAGTTATCTTCCTCGAATGATCGTGCTTTGTATGGAAAACCTGTGCGCGGAGGAACCAACTCGTACCTAGTTGCGCCCTTATTTGTTTCGAGTCCGCTCAACAACTTAAGTGTGTTGCAACTAGTCGCAACAAGGTTTCTTGTCGGAGGCAGCACCGCCAGCAGGCTGCTGATGTTCCGCACTCAGCGCTCGCGGCTCGGGTGCCTGCACCGACAAGTTCCTTAAAAAGCGTAGGGTAAAAACATACAAAGCAAGGAATCTAGTAAAGGAAATAACATAGCGATTGATATCAGAAATAAAGTTATATTACAAGATAACTTGTCGCAGCTCTAACAGACTGTTTTTCATAACATGATTAGCAGCGACAAAGAACAAGATAAAACAGGCGGCCTAGTCTACACGGTCGCCTTCAACCCTCTTGATCTCGCTCACCTTGTCCACGATGGGTGCGACAAGGGCCTCGATTGCTTCCACGTCGGCATCCGGCGGCAAGGACTTAAGGACATTGGTGAAGTTGAGGCCTGGATTGCGAAAGGCCACCTTCATCAGCACCTTCTGGAGGGCGCCAGCACAAATCTTGCGTGACTCATCGGCCAGCTGCTTTGGGATCTTCTCCCGAAGCCGCTAGAGGGCCGTCGCCACACCCTTGAATAAGCTGAGCTTGGCGCTGGGCTGGAGATGCTCGTCGGAATGATACATGAAGTCCTCCATCCCCAGTTGCGCCAGCTCCCCGTCGATGACTGCGGCGATATTCACCAGACCCTCGGTCCAGTGCTCCACCATCTCCCTGAATGAGTTCTGGGTGACGGTGACGCTCGCCAGTAGCGCCTTGTCGGCTTTGATCTCCTCCGACAAAGTCTTCTCCCGCTCCTTGGCGGCGTCCAGTGTATGCGTCAGCGTGGCCAGCTTCAGCTCGAGATCCGCGTTGGAGTCCTTGGCGGCGGTGAGCTCCTTGCTCCTCTCAGCGAGAAGATCCTGCAGCTCACCATGGGCGGCAGCATCCTTCTCGCGTTCACGCTTGAGCGTGGCAAGCTCCTCACCGCTCTTCCTGATGTTCGCCTCCAGCTGCGCCACCTTCGCCTCCAGCTCCTTCTTGGCGGCCTCTGCGGTTGCGGCAGCATCCCTTGCTTCTTTGAGAGTCCCGCCAAGTGTTTCCTCGCGCGCGACGAGCTCCTCCTCATAACTGTCAAGATAGGCCTTCCGCTGCACCAACTCGCCTTCTCGCACGGATTGCTTCTCGGCAGCAAGCCTTTGTTCCTCCTCAGCTCCGGCCGTCTCGAGAAGGAAGGCTGTACGCTCCTCTGCACGTCTCTCCCGCTCCTGTGCCAGGGACCGGAGAGCTTCCTGGTTGATGCTTCGGAGCTCCTCCGTGCGCTTCTCCATGTGGACTCCCGCCTTCGCGACAAGTGCTTCCCGGGAAGCCAGCTTGGCTTGTCGGGCGCGGTAGACTGACAGCAGCTTCCGCAGCAGATGCTCCTCCTCGGGCACGCCACTGCTACTGCTTGGCGCATCAACCAATGACAGCCCGATGGAGGCGAGCAGCTCCTCATCGAAGGTTTCTCCTTCGACCGGCGCCCTGGAGCTCGAAGCCCAGGGGAGCTTGATGAAGACACCATCGCCGGCCTTCAAGTAGGCGCCGGGCTGGGGCTCCTCGGAGTCTGGCTCTGTGGCAGCGGCGGGAGGATCGGCGGTCGGTGCAGCGCCTGGCGCTCCTGCAGGCTCAGGGCCGTCAGTACGACCACCGGATCCCTCGCCGGCTTATGTGGCGGCAGCCTTGGTGGCCTCTTCACCGGCAGGTTCATCAGCGCCGGCCTCTCCTTCTGCGGCTTCGGTCTCCATCGGCTCTGGGACGATTTGGTCAGAAGAACGAAGAATGGAGAGGAGTCAAGAAAATATGCAAAACAAAGTCAGAAGAACAAAAATCCAAGGGCAGGTTTTTAGGCAAGTGGGTTACCTGTGATGGGATCTGCGGTCATGGTCTTAGCCGCCGGAGGATCGCTGGCGTCTTCCCTTGCAGGAGAACCAGCCCTTGCCGGAGAGTTCTCCCTTGCTGGAGAGTGCTCCCTTGCCGGGGATTCCACCCTTGGCGGCGTAGTCGAAGCAGATGGCGCTTCGGGGGCGGCTTCCGGGCCCTCCTAGTGAGGTTGCTCTGCTCCTGCACAAGTCCAACAATCAAGATATCAGTAAGAAGAAAAAAAAAGCACCCATGCGCATCTGAAGGTGGGAAGTAAGTTATAAACTTACGCTGGGGGCTGTGCTGGGGGCTGTGCTGGGGGCTGCTCTGGGGAGTAGTGGCCAGGTCCGTCAAGGTGGGCTCAGACACGCCCCCTGCTGACACGGTGGGATCGTCTTCGATGACGATCACCGAGGCCTTGGCCCTCTTCGCCGCTCTCTGGGACAGTATCCTGAAAAGGAACGGATTCAGATCAAAGCAAGTTAGATACAGAATGAAATCGACAAGGTTGAAGAACTACGAGGACAGCAAGAAAGCTTACTCTTCTTCTTCATCATCATCGGAGCTGAGCGCGGAGAGATCGAAGTCCAGCTCCCCTCCGGTGTGGCGAGGCGGAGGAGTGGGGTCCCTTGCCCGCTTGGCGAGAACAGCAGCGGTGGGCCGGGAAGGTCCCGCTCCAGTTGCCGCAGCGGCAGGAGGCGCTCCCGCGGCAACAGTGCTTGCCCCGGTCGAGCGTGTCGCGCGGTTCAGTGGCTGTTGACCCGTCTGGCGCCCCGCTGCGTCCCCAGCCCTGCGGAGACGCCTTCTTGGTGCTGCCGGGGGCTCTACTTGCGGCATGCTGTCTGAAGGCTCGGGCTCCTCCTCGCTGGGCTTGCTCGGCTCGGCCTCAGGGCCGGCAAGATCTTCCTCGCCAGCAAACTCCTTGCGCTCGGCAAGGCTTGCCGCCTCCGCTGCCTCTGCCTCCGCCTCGGTGAACCCGAACTCGCCCGCAGCAGCTGCTGCCGCAGCCTCTTCCGCCCTAGTGGCGATGCACTGCAGCTCCGCGTCGGTGGTGTCACGGGTGAGGCTCTTCTGCTTGTCGGCGCGGACAGGCACTTCTTCCAAGTTGTCGAAGAATGCTCGCACGACGTCATCCGCAGGTTCTTGCCAAGTTGGGGCGATGCCGTGTGAATCGCACAACGGCATCATGGCACGGATCCGGTCAAGCGAAGAGTTATTGCACAAGGGAACGACGCCCCTCGGCAACGTAAATGGGTGCTGGGGGTCACGTTTGAACAACTCCGTGAGCATTGCGTCCAGCTCCAGGACAGTGAAATTGAAGTTGAATCCCGGCCGCAACCTCATGATGTCCGCCGAGTTCTTGAACTCCCAGGCGGGCCTCCCCCTCTCCTGCAGGGGGGCGATGCGGCGGCGAAGGAAATCTGCGCCGACAGCGCCTACAGTGAGCCCGGCAAGCCTAAGGCGGAGGATTCTGGTGATGGCGATCCTCAACCTCTCGTCTTCCGGGGCCAGGTTGCTCCAATCGTTGCCGTGCACTATTGGGGCTTGGCGCACGGCAGTGAACGGCTGCGGGTTCTCCTCGACGATCCAACACCACTCCGCTCTCCACTCCTCCCATTTGCTGCGAAGCTCACCCTCCAGATACGCCTCCTTCTTGCCGACTCTCGAGATCCAGGCGATCCCTCCAGCAAGCGGCACTCCTCTCTCGACCCGAGGCATGAAGAAGTGGCGGAAAAGGGCTACATTCGGGTGGACTCCGACAAAGTTTTCGCACAAATGTGCGAAAACTGCCATCATCAGGACGGCGTTGGGGGTGAAATCTAAGAGGCGGAGCCCGTACGTGTTCATGATATCACAGAAGAACTCCGAGAAGGGCGGGCAGAGCCCGCAGTAGAAGAAAAGCGCGAAGAATGGGTACCCGGTTGGAGCCAGCTCCGATGCGGTGGCCGGGAGTACCCTCGTGCGCGGGTGCGCACGCGTCTCCATCGACCAGAAAAGGTAGTAGTACTCCCTCAGCTCCTTGGCGCCGAGCTGAGGGGGGAAGATGGCCCGCTCCTTCCGCAGCGCTGCGAGCCGCTGCGCTTCGGCCGACTTCACGCCCTTCCCCTTGTCGGCTTTCGGAGCCATGACGGAGGTGGCAGGGGAGATCGGCGGCGTGGTGGTGCTGGTGGCGACGGGGGGCGGAGCGCTGCTCTCTTTCGGCTTTGAGAAGAAGGGGGGAGCGGCGGAGATTTCTGGACTTGGAGCAACAAACGGCGAAGTGGGGAAACTGCCCCTGTTTCCCCTGCTTATAAAGAGGGAGGGGGCAGACATTTCGCCCTTCCGAATAAATACCCCCCACGATCTCTCCCACGATGCCGCGATCAACGCGTGCTGTTGGGGGAGGGCGCGATGGGTACAGAGCAAGATTCGGCGTTACCCGGGCCGCGCGTGCCCGTGCCCTGTTTTGGGCCTGGCCCAACAGCGCTTGGCACCGCGTGTGGCCTAGGCCCGGGGGCTCCTGTCGGTGTACTAGAGTAGGGGCACCTTAGTACCCCGAACTTGTGCACGGGCAGTTGCAGCGCCCCGCGGCAAGGGCTTGCCGGGTGATCACCAGGATAATCCGTGGCTCCTTTGGAGCCATTCAAGAACCAAGTGTTCAGGTCAAGAAGACAAGGCCCCGGCAAGAGGAGCTTCCCGGGAAGGCCAACCGAGGCGTTTCAGGGAACTTGCCGCGACGCGCCACGCGTCCCGGCAAGGCCCGGCGAGCGACAAGCTTCCGGGCGCGACAAGACCACGACCGCGGCAAGACGCTTGCCGGGGCAAGCGGCCACTCTGCGGCCACGCTCCAGCGCATCCACCAATGTGTCGCCCTGGGGGCCTCTCCAGGCACGCGTGGCGGGAGGCTGTGGAGCCAGCGGTAAGCGGTGGCATGCAATGCTGACAAGATCGCCATCATGGCGGGCGGAGGCGCCCTTAACGGTCCCTTTCTGCACTGTTTGGGCGACGCAGACGGGCATTTACTGCCTTTGTCCCCTGCAGTCAGGGTTAGGTAGGGTGCACTGTACAAGTAACTGTACCAACCACCTCGCTTTTTACATTTGTACCCTTCTCTGCGTTGCCACCTGTCGGTGACCCCTTTAGCGTCGAAAAGGAGGCCCATGCACAACGTAGAGGGGGTTCGGATCATTCGTAAGCCGGAGAAACACTTAGCTCTCTCTCTGGAGCAAGAACATAATAGAATCAGACAAGCAGCAGTAGGAGTGTTATCTCTCCGGAGAGCTCCGAAGCTGGGTAAACTGCTCGTGTGCTTCGCCTCGATCTGCTCTTCGTGCGATCTCCGCCCCCCGCTGAACCGAAAGGGGCTCCGGTCCCATAGGTGTTCGTGGATCAGTTTCCCCCGGCACAAAGCGTATTGTAATAAATTCTAAATCAAGTGGGCTTCTCCCAAAAGGTATGTACAGAAAGGATGATTATTGTAAACTAAAAATAAAATACTAATATCATACAAGACGCTCCAAGCAAAACACATATCATGTGGCGAATAAAAATATAGCTCCAAGTAAAGTTACCGATGAACCAAGAGGGGATGCCTTCCGGGGCATTCCCAAGCTTAGGCTTTTGGTTATTCTTGAATATCTTGGGGTGCCATGAGCATCCCCAAGCTTAGGATCTTGCCACCCCTTATTCCATAGTCCATCAAACCTTTACCCAAAACTTGAAAACTTCACAACACAAAACTCAATAGGAAATCTCATGAGCTCCGTTAGTGCAAGAAAGAAAAACCACCACATAAGGTACTTTAATGAACTCATTATTTATTTATATTGGTGTTAAACCTAATTTATTCCAACTTATCTATGGTTCATATCCCTTGATACTAGCCATAGATGCATCAAAATAAGCAAACAACACTCGAAAAACAGAATCTGTCAAAAACAGAACAGTCTGTAGCAATCTGTAACTCTCGAGTACTTCTGGAACTCTAAAAATCCTACAAAAATAGGAAGTCCTGGTAAATTTTTCTATTGATCTACAAAACAAAGAATCAACGAAAAATCACGTTTCTATGAATTACTAAAATTATTTTTGTGCGTGCAAAGTTTCCTTTTTTCAGCAGAATCAAATTAACTATCACCATAAGTTATCCTATAGGTTCTACTTGGCACAAACACTAATTAAAACATGAAGGCAAATCTAAACAGAAGCTAGATGAAAAAATTATTACTAAACAGAAAAAAAAATTGGGTTGCCTCCCAACTAGCGCTATTGTATAACGCCCCAAGCTAGGCATGAAAGCGAGGATAGATCTAAGTAGTGCCATCTTGGGCACTCAATTCATAAGTAGCTCGCATGATAGATTCATAAGGTAATTTAACTTTATTTATTGTAAAGTGTTCCATGACTTTCCTTAATGGAAATTGGAATCTAATATACCCTTCCTTCATATCAATAATTGCACCAATTGTTCTATGGAAAGGTCTACCAAGAATAATAGGACACGGAAGATTGCAATCTATGTCAAGAACTATAAAATCTACGGGCACATAATTCCTATTTGCAACAATAAGAACATCATTGATCCTTCCCATAGGTTTCTTAATGGTGGAATCCCCAAGGTGCAAATTTAAAAAGCAAACATCAAGATCATGGAAACCTAGAATATCACATAAAGTTTTCAGAATCGTGGAAACACTAGCACCCAGATCACACAAAGCATAACACTCATGATCTTTAATTTTAATATTTATAGTAGGTTCCCACTCATCATAAAGTTTTCTAGGTATAGAAACTTCCAAGTTAAGTTTTCCATCATAAGATTGCATCAAGGCATCAACGATATGTTTGGTAAAAGTTTTATTTTGACTATAAGCATGAGGAGAATTCAAAACGGATTGCAACAAGGAAATACAATCTATTAAAGAAAAATTATCATAATTAAATTCTCTAAAATCCATAATAGTGGGTTCAATGCTATTTAAAGTCTTGACCTCTCCAATCCCACTTTTACCAAATTTAGCATCAAGATCTAAAAACTCTGAATCATTGGGATGCCTTTTAACTAAAGTTATTAGCTAGATGGCTTCTTCTCCCTCTTTGAATCTCAATACCATGTTCTCCTTGATATTTCTGGAGATCTATTTGATGAATTTTGGGTTTATGATCAAGTTTATCTATGAGAAATATTTGAATTTCCTCTGAATTCTTTTATGTGTGATTAAATTATCTTTGCAAGTCTCTTGGAATTATCAGTTTGGTTTAGCCTACTAGATTGATCTTTCTTGCAATGGGGGAAGTTCTTAGCTTTGGGTTCAATCTTGCGGTGTCCTTTCCCAGCAACAGCAGGGGCAGCAAGGCACATATTGTATTGGTGCCACCGGGGATAAAAAGATGGGGTTTATATCGTATTGCATGAGTTTATCCCTCTACATCATGTCATCTTTCTTAATGCGTTACTCTATTCTTTATGAACTTAATACACTAGATGCATGCTGGATAGCGGTCGATGTGTGGAGTAATAGTACTAGATGCAGGCAGGAGTCGGTCTAGTTGTCACGGACGTGATGCCTATATACATGATCATGCCTAGATAATCTCATAATTATTCGCTTTTCTATCAATTGCTCGATAGTAATTTGTTCACCCACCGTAATACTTATGCTATCTTGAGAGAAGCCACTAGTGAAACCTATGGCCCCCGGGTCTACCTCTTATCATATAAGCTTTCAATCTACTTTTATTTGCATCTTTACTTTTCCAATCTATATCATAAAATACGAAAAATATATTTATCTTATCTTATTATCTTATTAGATCTCACTTTCGCAAGTGGCCTTGAAGGGATTGACAACCCCTTTATTGTGTTGGTTGCGAGTTCTTGTTTGTTTGTGTAGGTGCGTGGGACTTTTGAGGAGCCTCCTACTGGATTGATACCTTGGTTCTCAAAAACTGAGGGAAATACTTACGCTACTATTGCTGCATCACCCTTTCCTCTTCAAGGAAAACGAACGCAAGATCAAGACGTAGCAAATACATCTTGCTTACTTACTAAAACTTTCTCTTTGCTTAATATAGATCAAGAAGTTTTAGGCGCCATTGTGTGCGGAACAGATCACTCGGAGCCTGGAGGCCTACTTAATGTGGCTTTTCGCCAAGGTGATGTTCACAGGGAACCATGTCAGCACTATTAGCACGCTCTACATCCCTATGGCACTCGAGATAGCGAGTGCTCAGACGGCGGATCAGATCCGACAAAGGAGTTGGGATTCGGCGGTATTAGTGGCTACATACTGAATTATCTGCAACGGTTGCCAGCTTATATCGAGAAAGCCAACCCTTCTTGGATGCCCTCTATTCCTACAGCTGTGGTCGTGGGAGAGGTTCTCTATAGGGCGACCAGATGTACATGTTAATCAGCCTATAAACGCAATGTTTGATGCTGATGGCATCGACATGCCTACTTTTGGTCTGTGTTGGACATGTCGCGAGGTATGTATCGTGTTATAGTTTAATGCATTTTTAGTGTGCACCATAGATAGTTCAATGCTATTGGCTACTAACATTTGTTTTCTACAGAGACGCTTTGCTAGTGATCAGACCAGAAAGGCATACACGACACTGAACGAGAAGTTCAATACGTACACTGGGGTCATCTGGCAGCCCTACACTAAAGCAGCCATAAATGCGAGATACCCTGGTAGTATGTCTTTGCTGTGCACAAGGGACCGAGATTACTGGATGACGAAATCGATGATCATCTTCGATGTCTTTGTCAAGGAGATGGCACAACAGAGGGTTATGAGGCAATTTGGTCTTCTGCAGTTGGAGCTACCTCCCCCTACAGAGAACCTGGTGCCATCACACATCCACATGTATTAACCAGTTTTACAATGTTGCATTATCTTTCATATCGCTCAATTCAAAGGGCATGACACCACAATTATCTTTCATATTGCTGAACACACACCACAATTTTAGGACGACAAGGGAGGGCATGACTAGGACAACTACTGAGTGGCTAGTAAGACTAGAGCCGTATGTTATAGAATGGGAGACAGCAAACACAAATCTATGGCATGAGAATCACAATTTTGAACTCAATGAATTCAATCTCTATTTGCGGCACTACATGACCGGAACACGGTTACGCATCGTTGAGCACTCTCACCCAGGGTGAAAACTACGATCGAAAGGATAATGGGACATCTCAAGTACACTACACTGAAATGCTTATCCACCTCCGCGTGACCGGGTTTTTATATGTAGAGAGGAGAAAATGGTGGCAAAGAACGACTGCGGTATGGCGGGAAAGGGTTGGTGGGAACATATGGTGGGAAACGGGTGGAGGAAAACGGGTGGTGGGAAAAAGTTGGTGGGAAAATATTGAGGGGGAAGGGTTGGCGGGAACATATGGCGGGAAAAGGGTGGTGAGAAAATATTGAGGGGAAAGGGTCGCGTGAAAATACGGGGCAAAAATGGTGCATGCATCAGTCGGCCTAGAGCAGGCCTATCGGCTCACAGCAAGCCTATCGGCACACAGCAGGCCGACTGGACCTGAACTTGTGGCCGGCAGGTCTATCGGCCAGCAGCAAGCCGATAGGCCTCCAGTCGGCCTGCCGTGGGCCGACTAGATCCAGTCGGCCAGCTGCGGGCCGACACTTGTATTATTTCTATAAATTTTTAAGTGCGTGTAATATTTTTGCAAATTAATAAAAAAAGTGTATTATTTAAAAAAAATCTACAATTAGTCATGGGTATCCAGACTACAGGCCATGGTTGGATACAACCAAAGTAATGACATTGAGCAGTACAATATACCATGAGATGTAGATATATATTGTTTTGATAATTCCAAGAGCACAAATATGGTTGCAAAGTACAAATATAAGGGAGCGGTACTAATTGTTGAGGTCAAATATGTATAATACATTTTTAATTGGAATAATCATTTGTACAATAACATCAATTTAATTAAATAAGAGATGAAATACTTTCAGGGAAGACTACTCCAAGAAAAGAATGGGTAACTCCAAAGATTAACAACGTACAATTTGATATAATTGTAGAGATTATCATTGATTTGATGGGTTAGACAATAGAATATAAAATTTGGGCGATGGGATTACTTACCTGTTGACATTATCATCCGCCAGGTGAATCATCGTCACCTTATAGAGGATGGACGCAACATGACTCTCATCTGTATGCTTCCTCGTCGAGCAGGTGAATCATCGTCACCTTTGTTAGCTTGAAAAATAAATGCTGGATTGGGGCGTATTAAGTAGTTGAGAAGGTTCAAAGGCTAGAGAGTTAGGAGTACGTGGTCTTCAATATCAGTTGCAGAATCTTCAAATTTAGTCTGCACGTAGTTTCCTGTCTATTACAAATACACCTTCAGTGCTCTAAAAAATCCTAGGGGATAGGGCAGAGCATGGTCAGCCAACCTCAATCGAGGGAACAACAACATAATAGAGGAAATCAAGGCAATTAAATTCAGTTGATTAAATTACACGACGTAGGTAGTCTTAATCAATCAGGTTATGCAGTTATTTCCATGAACTATTCGAGGCATGGAGAACAGAGACACCAGCATTGATATATTGCGAAGATAGATCAAGGACTTGTATGCAGCGACGCCGGTGCTATCAATGAAGCCCTTCCGGCCCTTGCGTTGCTACAGGGGAAACCGCTGGCGGTTGTTGAGGCGACGGGGTGCAACACGTGAGAACGTGAGGATGGTTTGGGAGGTGGCAAAACTGGCGTGATGTTGAGCTGATCGACACAATCAGCCATGCCATGGAGCCGAGACACCCTGCAAAACAAATCAGGAGACTATCATAAGGTTTTTTCCTTTTCAGGTAAATTTGGAGAGGACTCCCGTTCTTAGAGAGAGGAAGGAGAGTAGTCCTGTGCTCATAAGTTTTTGATGTGTTGAGGCTACGCTAAGATTTATTTTTTCTGTTCATGCGAAACAGAGAGAGTCCATGGGGAAGACAACTCACGTACGTAGGATAGAAGATCATGCCCCGTATGTCATCCAATGGCTGAACACACAACATCTATTAATCGGATAGTTAAAAATTCTTAATTTCAAGGATTAACGTGGTGTCTCGTTTGGTGCCTTCAATTAGTAAATACTAGTCGCCAACCCGTGCATTGGCACGGGCTAGCTTTCTAATGTAAGATATGAATATATGATATTATGAACTACATATAAATTTAGTGTCTAATTTACTTTTTAAGACACGTGAGACTAATTTTAGTTTTCAATTCTTATTGAGCATTTCTAGCTGACTCATTGATTGGTTATTCTTTAGGGTAGCAACTATCTAGTCCCGAAGCTTCATGAATTAGTACTTTTTTCATTCTGTAGATATCTGTGGTTCTTCCATAAATAACCATGTATTTTGCAAATACATTCTACATTGTGTGTTAACAAAGTGTAGACAAAAATCTTAGTTATTTCCCTTTTGTCAGTTTTGTATTGACTTTTTTTTTAAAAAAGTATTAATTGCTATATATATACAGTATCAATCCGATTACAAAAAGAAGGCACACTCTTTTTTACATTCAAGTCTGACCTTAATATTAACCAATAAAACGTGGCTATGCCTTGTTAAAATTACATCATTAATAAATTCATAAAAAATCCAAGTGAGAACCTAACAAATGCATGTGACTTTACTTAATAT
This sequence comes from Triticum dicoccoides, assembly GCF_002162155.2. Classification (NCBI taxonomy): domain Eukaryota; kingdom Viridiplantae; phylum Streptophyta; class Magnoliopsida; order Poales; family Poaceae; genus Triticum; species Triticum dicoccoides. Next base: position 37,172,467 of record NC_041381.1, on the reverse strand, counting down.
ATGTAAGTTGACGTAGACAATAAAAGCTAAATATCAGAAATTTTTTTTGCAGCAAGAAAATTTATTCTAATGAGCAGCACTGAATTTTAGAACAAATAAGTTCTACAGTAAGGTATCGCATGAATGTGCTTACTTTGTGATAGATGCAAATGATCTCTGAAATAAAAAGCTATGTTTCAAAAGATTGCTTACAGCTTAAAACATCAATAATTAGTGTACAACATGTTGTTAAGATAAACTCCACAAACAAACATCAAAGAAGAATACATGAAGTATATATATGGTAAGTACACCGATTGTACTGATGCAAAACTTATCAAAAAATTAAGCTAAATGGCTTTTTAAAAGAGATATAGTGAAAAAATGTATCATTGATTTATTTATTTCAGTACAAATGATACTGTGAAATAATATTTGTAATTGAAACATCCATATTTTTATTACATGAAAAAAAATAGATTCACTCATCTAACTGCATAGGAACATTAATTTGATAAGTAGTGCATCAGTATAATCTTACTAATAGAACTGAAGTAAAAACTTTCTAACAGAGTTGAAGCGTCCAACCAAAACTTATAAGAATATAGAAATTATTATTACAACAACCTAGTTTATAGAGGAAGTTGTAGGTGTATGTTCCACTAAAAATAACAATACATACACACCCAATTTTTTCCATTCCAGCAATTTCATTGGCCTGAAAAGTAAACTAAAATAAAGTGTGTCATTTGTCCCCATAAGAATCCTCTGCCAACAAAACGATAGTACTTTGGACAATTATCAATGGTTGATCTAACCAAAAGTATCATCTCCTGCAATAGACTGGAACACCACCAATACCTTGCAAAACCGAAAAGGAAAATTTCTCACAATGGGCGTGTACTTAGACCGGAGAAGCAAAGTACCAGCGAATTACATAAATTCAGAATGTAAAAAGTGAGGTAGAAATCATATGCTAAAATCTTTTGATATCTGCTAAGTTCTGATATGGTTACATTATATAAACATATGCTGAACTGCAAAGGAAGTACAAAATTAGGAAAACAAAGTATCCATATCGATGCACAAGAACTATATAAATCAGTTCTCACCTAAATGAAAATGCTCGCAAAGAGATGCTATTAAAATCTTGAGTAGTTGGGTATCAGCTAAATGAAGTTAAATCAAAGAAAAACTAAGAACTTATAAGCTTCGATATTCTCCTTTTTCTAGTAAGCTTTCATGAGACCTCCATACCATGCTAGATACAAATGATGAACAAAAGGCAAGTGTCTTGCAAAACTAATTAGATATATATTGGCAATGGTGATCAGAATTTCTATCCAGAGCATCGATGAACATATCCTGCAAAACAACATAATTCAAGGTCATAGATAAGGTTTGTAAATATCCGAACACATAAAATAACAATAAACTAAGGAAGCAACAACCATATCTGCATCTATTGTATTTGTATGTGGTCCAAACATATCTAAAACTCCCATAATCAAATCCCATGCAACAAAGTCAAATCATGTCAATCGTGTTCTTAACTTCTTATACAAAGTATCACATCAGGCTGCCCATGCAAACATTGCAGGAAGAGAAAGAGCTAACCAAAAGGAATTCAAGTTCCTCTTACGTGCTTTGATCTGATGTGTTCCACTTATTATCGGGAAACCTCAATATCAAGCAGCCAACCTTTTTCTCATCGAATGGAGAAGGCAGACACGTGGTAAGCAGCCATTGGATGGCAAGTTGAGAGCACTTTGTGAGATCGGCGTGTCTGGCAGCAAGACTCTATCGTCAGAGGGGAGTATGAGGAGTCTGGGCAGCACTGCAGTGCATATGTATGCACACATGATTTTGTGGTTGGAGACGAAGCAGACATAGGCTGCCACCTCGGTGTAGCGCACAACCTGGACGATGCGGAGATCATGGAGACTTTATCATCGGAGGGGAGTACGCGGAGCCTGGGCAGTGCTGCAGTTGGTAAGTATATGCCCGCATGATGAATTCCTGGTTGGAGACGAAGAAACATGGGCTGCCGCGATCATCGTAGCGCACAATGAGGATGATGCGGAGATCATGGTGAAGAATAGATCCTCTGATCACAAAAGAGATGGTTATCAGCTGCGATTAATTTTTTTGTAGGGTCAGCTGCGATTAAATTCAAACGACTCGCAAGGAAAGCCTTTTGCTTTTCACGTCTCTGTTGGAGATAATTGAAAGTTAGTTTCCCTTTCTGTTTTTGCATGCAGGCGTATACAACTTTTTTTAGGAAACCTTCTGCCTTGCAAGTTTTCAGGAGATAAACCAGGCCTACTATTTTTATATAAAAGAGATAATTAAAGTAATTTTTTTTCATGCACGTAGGTAACCCATGTGAAAAAAAGAATTATCTATTGTACGCCAACAAATCTTTTTTTCTGAAACTATGCGTCTAGAAATATGAACGTGAGGTTTTGTATTGAGTCCATAGATAGATATATTATAGATCAATTTTTGGTGACTAAATCTGGCCATTATAATTCGATCCCACTAATTTTTTTGAGGAACCGATACCACTAAAAGTGTTGCTTGTGAATTTCTCTAATTTCTCCGATTAACGTGGCGTGTATGGTAGTAGATCAAACCTGGGTCAATCTATCCCTGTTGCAAGGAGTGCGAGCGGCGGAGTACCAGAGAAGCATAAGGCGGCTACTGCAGTAGCCGATGAAAACGTACCGGGAGGGGCGGTCGAGTAGTGGAAGCTTGTTGGCGCAGGAAAAAACTGGCTTGGTACACAATTGAAAGCCATGGACCGCTCAATGTGAAGGCAACCTTCAAGACGAACAAAGATATGGGTTGTCTTTCAGCGTAGGGGTGGCAAGGATACGTGGAAATCTGGTGCAAGTTGTATAAAACATGGACTATATTTAATCTAGATCGTGGTGCAGTTGTACAAAACTTGGACTCTTTTCAAGAGAGAGACGTGAGAGTTTGATGGTGGGCTATTGTACAAAACCTGGACTCTTTTCAAGAGAGGGACGTGAGAGTTTGAGTGTGGGCCGTTATTAACTTCGTCGTGCAAGTTGGATGGTAGTAGTAGATAGATTGATATATGTTTTTTCTTCTTATTTTTATACATCTGAGAAAAGCGCTTTTTTTGCTTAGGATTTTATCATTGGATCTACACCGTAATAACTCGGTCCCATGCTAGATGAACGGCTCGTAAAATCTAATTTACGTGGGAATTTCTAGGAAGTCTAGAATTAGTATAGGTATAACATCTGAGAAAAGCGCTTTTTTTGCTTAGGATTTTATCATTGGATCTACACCGTAATAACTCGGTCCCATGCTAGATGAACGGCTTGTAAAATCTAATTTACGTGGGAATTTCTAGGAAGTCTAGAATTAGTATAGGTATAGATATATATATAGAGAGATATAGATAGATAGATAGATAGATAGATAGATAGATAGATAGATAGATAGATAGATAGATAAGATATATACGTGCAGCAGCCCCCATCAATATGTCGTCTATTATATTGCAAACTTTCCCGTCCACATCGAGCAATATGATGCAACGACGGATCCTGCCGTACGGATTGAAGGCTTTATTCTCCACATTCACATGGCTCGCGGAGACGACCACATTGCTCGACACTGGTTGAATAGCTTCCCAGAGAACTCCATTGGAAGCTGGGAAAAATTATAGGATGCTTTTCGGGCAAACTTTCAGGGCACTTGTGTCCGGCCACCGGATGCCGATGACCTGAGTCACATAATCCAGCAACCCGAGGAGTCAGCCCGCAAACTCTAGAATCGGTTCCTAACTAAGAAGAACCAAATCATCGACTATATAGACGCCAAAGGCTTAGCGGCATTCAAACACAACGTCCGTGACGAGTGGCTCGCGCGACACCTTAGCCTGGAAAAGCCGAAAACCATGGTGATATGTCTCCAACGTATATATAATTTATGAAGTATTCATGCTAATTATATTATCTATTTTGGATGTTTATGGGCTTTACTAAACAGTTTTGTATTATTTTTGGGACTAACCTATTAACCGGAGGCCCAGCCCAAATTGTTGTTTTCTTGGCTAATTCAGTGTTTCGAAAAAACAGAAAATCAAACAGAGCCCAAACAAAATGAAACCTTCGGGAGCGTTATTTTTGAAACGGAAGAAATCCAGGAGACTTGGAGTAGATGTCAGGGAAGTTCAAGGAAGTCACGAGGCAAGGAGGCGCGCCCTACCCCTGGGCGCGCCCCCACCCTCGTGGGCCCCTCGTGGCTCCCCTGACCGACTTCTTTGACCTATATATGTCCATATACCCTAAAAACATCAGAGAACCCAAGAGATCGGGAGTTCCACCGCCGCAAGCCTCTGTTGCCACCAAAAACGAATCTGGACCCTGTTCCGGCACCCTGCCGGAGGGGGGATCTCTCACCGGTGGCCATCTTCATCATCCCGACACTCTCCATGACGAGGAGGGAGTAGTTCACCCTCAGGGCTGAGGGTATGTAGCAGTAGCTATGTGTTTGATCTCTCTCTCTCTCTCTCTCTCTCTCTCTCTCTCTCTCTCTCTTGTTCTTGATTTGGCACGATCTTGATGTATCGCGAGGTTTGCTATTATAGTTGGATCTTATAATGTTTCTCCCCCTCTACTCTCTTGTAATGGATTTATTTTCCCCTTTGAAGTTATCTTATCAGATTGAGTCTTTAAGGATTTGAGAACACTTGATGTATGTCTTGCATGTACTTATCTAGGGTGACAATGGGATATCACGTGATTCACTTGATGTATGTTTTGGTGATCAACTTGGGAGTTCTGTAACCTCGTGAACTTATGCATAGGGGTTGGCACACTTTTTTGTCTTGACTCTCCGGTAGAAACTTTCGGGCACTCTTTGAAGATCTTTGTGTTGGTTGAATAGATGATTCTGAGATTGTGTGATGCATATCATATAATCATACCCATGGATACTTGAGGTGACATTGGAGTATCTAGGTGACATTAGGGTTTTGGTTGATTTGTGTCTTAAGGTGTTATTCTAGTACGGACTCTATGATAGATCGAACGGAAAGAATAGCTTCGTGTTATTTTACTACAGACTCTTGCATAGATCAATTAGAAAGGATAACTTTGAGGTGGTTTCGTACCCTACCATAATCTCTTCGTTTGTTCTCCGCTATTAGTGACTTTGGAGTGACTCTTTGTTACATGTTGAGGGATAGTTATATGATCCAGTTATGTTATTATTGTTGAGAGAACTTGCACTAGTGAAAGTATGAATCCTAGGCCTTGTTTCCTAGCATAGCAATACCGTTTACGCTCACTTTTATCGCTAGCTAGCTTGCTGTTTTTGCATTTTCAGATTACAAATACTCATATCTATCATCCATATTGCACTTGTATCACCATCTCTTCCCCGAACTAGTCCAGCTATACAATTTACCATTGTGTTGGGTGTGTTGGGAACACAAGAGACTCTTTGTTATTTGGTCGCAGGGTTGTTTGAGAGAGACCATCTTCATCCTACGCCTCGCACGGATTGATAAACCTTAGGTCATCCACTTGAGGGAAATTTGCAATTGTCCTGCAAACCTTTGCACTTGGAGGCCCAACAACGTCTACCAGAAGAAGGTTGCATAGTAGACATCAAGCTCTTTTCTGGCACCGTTGCCGGGGAGGTGACCGCTTGAAGGTATATCTTTAGATCTTGCAATCAAATATTTTTGTTTCTTGTTTTATCACTAGTTTAGTTTATAAAAGAAAACTACAAAAAAAGTGGAATTAAGGGTGCCTCATATGCTTCATCTTTTTAATGTCTTTCGTGAGAATGATGGGAAGGAAAATTGTGGTCAAGTACTAGAAGAAGAATTACATAGAATGCTTGGCATAAAATATGTGAATGATGAGCATGATTGCAATGTTGTTAGTATGAATTCTTTGAATACCCGTGATGCTAATGATATGCAAAGCCACAAGCTTGGGGAAGCTATGTTTGATGAAGATGATTTTTTTTATCCCCCAAGCTCTGATGAGGAAATTTACTATCATGAAAGCATGCCTCCTATCTATGATGGTTATTGTGATGAAGCGTATGCTTTAAAGAATAATGATAACCATGAAACTTGTCATCTTGATCTTAATTTTTAATCACATGATTGTTATTTTGTTGAGTTTGCTCCCACTATTATTCATGAGAAGAAATTTGCTTATGTGGAGAGTAATAAAAATTCTATGCTTGTAGATCATGAAAAGAATGCTTTAGGTGCTGTTTATATTGTTGAATTCATTCATGATGCTACTAAAAATTATTATGAGGGAGGAATATATGCTTGTAGGAATTGCAATAATATCAAGTTTCCTCTATAAGTGCTTAAAGTTTTGAAGTTATGCTTGTTTTGCCTTCCTATGCTAGTTGATTATTGTTCCCATAAGTTGTTTGCTCAAAAAATCCATAGGCATAGGAAGTGGGACTTAAAAGTGCTAGTCATATTATTCATGATGCTCTCTTTATGTTTCAATTCTTATCTTTTTGTGAGCATCATTGAAATCATCATGCCTAGCTAGGGGCGTTAAATGTTAGCGCTTGTTGGGAGGCAACCCAATTTTATTTTTGTTACTTGATTTTTGCTCCTGTTTAGCAATAAATAATCTATATAGCCTCTGGTTAGATGTGGTTTTATGTTTTAATTATTGTTTGTGCCAAGTAGAACCTTTGGGAAGACTTGGGTGATGTCTTTATGATCATGCAGTAAAAAATAGAAACTTTAGCACTCATGAGATTAGCTGCCATTTTTTACTGAAGAGTGATTTTAGGTTGATTATTTTTGCAGATGATTAATAGACAAATTACTCAGGTCCACCAATTTATTAGAGAATTGTTGGAGTTCCAGAAGTATACGTTTGATACAGATTACTACGGACTGTTCTGTTTTTGACAGATTCTGTTTTCTATGTGTTGTTTGCTTATTTTGATGAATCTATGCATAGTATCGGAGGGAATGAACCATATAGAAGTTGGAATACAGTAGATATTACAACAATACGAATTTGGAATAAGTTCACAACAGTACCTAAGAGGTGATTTATTTTCTTATAGTAACGGAGCTTACGAGTTTTCTGTTAAGTTTTGTGTTGTGAAGTTTTCAAGTTTTGGTTAAAGATTCGATGGACTATGGAATAACGAGTGTCAAGAGCCCAAGCTTGGGGATGCCTAAGTGTCACATCCCTTGTTCTGGTAATGCCTAGTGCTAGCCTTTTGTGATGCATCATGTTTAACTTTTACAGAAAGTTGAAATGGGGATGACAGAACCCCCAGCACCCCCTTAAACCAACTAGGGTTTGCTAAAATCATTTTCAGTAAACCCAAAATGCCCTCCTAAAATGTTCATCATCTTTTCCTGGGTCTAAAACCTCTGACAAAAATGGTGCACATATTTCTAGGACCATTCTAGATTTTCGAATTAAATCATAAAGTATTTGAATTTTTCCCACAAAAAAATAAAGTATTTGAATTTGGGCATTTAAATGCTATAAATATTTTATTTGCCCAAATGATTCTGATAATGGTTGAGCGCTGTTGAGAAACATTTCAACAGTGCCCACAATTTATTTCAGGATTTTAAGAAAAGGTTTAGTATTTTTACTAAATCCAGAAACAAAGAGAGAAAATTGAAAACAGAAAATAAAAGAGAGAGAGAGGACTACCTGGCCACCTATCTATAGCCGGCCCAGCTCGCTGGCCCAGCCCACTTGGCGCCTCCTGTCGTCTTCCTCCCGCCAGTAGGAGCAGCTGCGTGCTCGCACGCGTGCGGCCGAGGAGGACAACTCCTCCCTGCATGCCTGCCCCTCTCGGACACATCTAGACGACACCACACGCCCCCAGACCCGTTCGACTCTTCCTCTCTCTCCCTCAAGCTCCATCTCCCCTCCTCTGCTCTCTCCCCGCACGCGCCCGAGCGGAGCTCGTCGTCTCCGACGCCGTTGCCGCAGCCACCGTGCTCCCCTCACCTCGCTGATGCGCCAAGAAGCCCCGCCTCGTCCCCCTCTTCCTCCTCACCAACACACAAGGCACTAGAAGCACTGGATGCCGCCAGCTCCTCCGTTCCCGTCCTCGGCCACCGAGGACCGCCGCCGTTGATATGCCGTCGTCTTCGCCTCCCTGAGCTTGCTGAGACCGTCTCCGACCCCGCTATGAGCTCCACCTTCTTCTCCCCTGCTCCCCGTGCCTGTACACACCCTCTAGCCGTCCTAGTCACCGGAGCCGTGAGCTCCCCGCCGCCGGCCATGTCGCCGCCGTGGTTATAGCACCTACACTCGCACCAGAGCACGTAGTCATGCTCAGCGCCTCCTCAGGAAGACACAGAACCCACCAGTTCGTCTCGAAGCGCGCCGTAGCGCCTAACCTATCGATGGACGAACTCCGGTGGCTGCAAAAGAGCTCGCCACCATTGACTCTTTCCACCCCCGCTCGAACCACAGCCACCCACAGATGCACCTCGCTTCCCTCTTTCAAATGTGCCCTTCCGCGCATCAAACGGTGGTCTGTAGGCGAAACCCGATCCACTCGAGTGCGCCTCCACCGTGTTTTGGTCGCCGCCGGCGTAACTCCGGCGAAGGTGACGTGGCAGATTAGTTTAGGGATAATGACGCACTTAGTCAACACCTAGTGACTCTGATAGCAGGGCCCCACTGACTAATTAAACTTAGATTAGTTTCTCCATAGTATTGACTAATCACAATGGCCCCACGCGTCAGTTTTGACCAAGCTGACGTGGCCATTGACTGGGTCCACATGTTAGTGACCCTAACTAGCACCGTGACACTGACAAGTGGGACCCACTGGTTAGGTTTGACCTAGACCATGCCCTGTTGACTCGCTGACGTCATAGTGACGTAGTGCTGATGCAGTAATGCAATTTTCTAGATTTATTCTTATTCAGGAAATTACAGAAAATACCCGAAACTTCTAAAAATCATATAAATTCAACCATAACTCCAAATGAGAGAAATTATATATGAAAAATGATAAGAAAAATCCAATCTGTCCATCTATACTGGTTTCTTGTATGTTTGAACAACTTAACCTTGCTGTTTAGTGCAAAACATGATAAGCACTATTTAAATCCATAAGATGAGTTTGGGGTTGAACCATTGGTTCAAAATGACTCAAACCCATCTGGTTTTAGTTGCGTTAGCCCAACACCCTCATTTTGCCATGTCATGATCATGCATCGTAATTATTGCATTTGCATTGATTGTGTTCTTCCTTGTTTGCCGGTATTTGTCCCCTTTGAGTAGACATGGTTCGATGATGAGTTCGATGAAACCGATGAAGAACTATACTATCTTTAGAAGTGCTAGGCAAGCAAAAACCCCTTGTTCATTCCGATACAATCCCACTCTCTCGCTCCTGCTCTCTTTTACTGCATTAGGATAACAATGATTCATATGTTACTTGCTGCGGTAGTTGAACCCCTTTCCTCTGCATGACCTGTCATTGCCACAATAAATACATGAAACCCACTACCATGAGTAGGAGTTGTTTGAGCCCTGATGTGCCTACTCATTCATTTTTTTTGTCATGCCTGCTACTGCTTAGAGTTGAGTCAGGTCTGATTCATCGGGGATGAATTGGAACAGTGATGAACATGTCCTACTGTGTGTGAGCTAAGCATGTGAACACGATTTGGTAAAGGTAGCGGTGAGAGGCCATGTAGGAGTACATGGTGGGTTGTCTCATTGAAGTCGTCCTCAGGAATTGAGTTCTGTGTTTTTGATCCATGAAACAGCTACTACCATGCATTGGGCCCTAAAATATGACCCCTCTCGAGTTCTTTATCACCCTATTCCTCTGTCCAGGAGTTGCAAGTAGTTCCTGGTGTTTCTAGTATGCTGGAGGCCGTGCGCAGCGCTGACCCAAGGGGTGGGCTGTGATACGGTAGGCACATGGCCGGGTATGCCGGGCGCCCGTTTGGTGTTGCCGAACCTTGTACACATTGTTCGGAGCCGTATGTGGAAACCTCGGCCGGACTCCCTGCGGATGGAACCTGAATAGGCAATAAATCTGGACTAGAGACTTGAGTGTTTAGGTAGGTGGTGGTCTACACCCACGTCGGCTTTCGCTTGAAGTCTGCCGAGCACATGTCGTGTGCAGACACTAAGTGGTGGAAACACGTATGAAGAAGGACACCCCTTCAGGGTTATAAATAATCTATTCGAATAGCTGATTCCGCGGTAAAGGACCTCTGGGTTTCCTATATAGTTCATAGACAAGTGAAAGTGGATACTCTAAAATACGCAAGATAAGCTTGAGTGCTATGGTTGGCGTTTTCGTAGGGAGACGAGAGCTGATCCATAGTGGTGTATAGATATGGTGAATATGTGGACTCGTGTGCGCCACCTCAAAAGAGTTACTTGCAGTCGTAGTTCAGGATAGCCACCGAGTCAAAGCTGGCTTGCTGCAGTTAAACCCCACCACCCTTTTGTTGATAATGATGCATATATAGTTAGTTATGATGTAAGTCTTGCTGGGTACATTTGTACTCACGTTTGCTTAATTTATGTTTTTGCAGAGAGACTTCAGTCTCACTAGTAGTTCCACGTGGACTTCGATTTTTAGCTTGTTACCTCAGCTATGATCTTGTGCCCTCGGCAGGATCTGGTAGATAATCAGGCTTCTCAGCCTTTTTCATTTGGAGATGTCTGTACTCAGACATGTTAAGCTTCCGCATGTGCTTTGACTTGTATGCTCTGAATGTTGGGTCATGAGACAAATGTTTGTAATATCTCGCTCCTCGGAGCCTATTGAATAAAATAATTGAGTTGTATAGTCATGTTATGAGGCCATGTTGTATTTTCACATATCGAGCATATTGTGTGTATGTTATTGAAATGCTTGGTATGTGTGGGATCTGACTATCTAGTTGTTTATCCTTGGTAGTCTCTCTTACTGCGAAATGTCTCCTAGTGCTTCCATTGAGCCCTGGTAGCTTGCTACTGCTTCGGAACATGTAGGCTAGCCGGCATGTGTCCTTCTTCATTCTTGTGTCTGTCCCTTCGGGGATAGGTCACATGGTGTCTACCGGAGTCCTTTTAACCTACTACAGCCTGGACTCTCCGAAGTCCTGTTAGCCCAGCTGCTACAGCCCGGACTCACTCGCTGATGACCGACACATTCGTTGTTGGGTCATGTATGCATGTCCCTGTAAGTTAGTCCCACTTTGGGTTCACGACTAGCCATGTTAGCCCGGGTTCTTTGGCATATGGATGCTAGCGATACTATCATATACATGAGCCAAAAGGCAACACCCGTGGGAATACCGTGCGTGAGGCCACAAAGTTATATGGGGTGTTAGATGCTAGATCGGTGTGGCATAGGATCGGGGTCCTGACAGCTTTGGTATCAGAGCCTGACTGCCTGTGGGATTACCAAGCCAAACTGGTCGAAGTTGAGTCTAGAAATTCTTTAGTTATATAAGGGAATTGTTTGTGGGATGGAACGTAAGGCTCTGTTTACTCCTTATACCTTATGCCTTCTGACGCGAGTCATCCTATTTTTCCTACGGGGTTAAGGAACTAGGCTTTATCTTCTTTCTATTAGGATCTCGTGTTACTAATCCATAGACATATAGAATTGTTGGATTTAAGCCTCGGTTCAGTTCCTGCCACTTCCGTGTATTCATAGCTGGCCTCAGAATCGTGATTTTATGATGATAGAGTGGTTATGCCACCATTTTGTAGGATGTCTCAAACCTTTTCGAACATTTACAGCCGTTATGCTGTCCGAGTTGCACCAGGTTTCTACACAGTCTGATGCATTTGCAAATTCCTTCTTACCGTTATGAAGTTCCTTTGTGCCAGATCAACCAAACTAACTAGTGTGTTGAGGTACTTCATTGCCTCGTCATTTATGTTGGACCTATTATTATGACCCTAGGTGTCTAGAGTATCACCTAGTAATATAGCCATGTTTTGTGTCACCAGTGTGATGACTCTGTCCATCATTCCCGAAAGCATCACGTGATGCCACTAAGTAGTAGGTATTCTACTCCTGGGTTTCTGAGCCCAAGATTCACCCTACTTCATGTTGATAGTGTTTGCTGATTCCTTTAGGTTATTAGTAACCTTTGCACTAATCCTCGAGGTTCGTGGTATTTCCTTCTTACAAATACGATGAACAACTTATGGTAGAAGTTGGTTAGATCAAAAGATCACAACCAGAGTGCTCTTGACAAGTTCTCGATTCTATGTTGTGACTCTGTCAGTTCTACCTTCTCTGCATGGCTTATCCGGAAGAAACCTATTGAACTTGTTTCGACATACTAATCTATGCATCCACAACTCAGAAAGTTATATGTTCCTCGAGTTGTCCCTCTTTAGTTGTATTCTGACCCTCGTCTATCAATTGATAGTAAGGAGTAGTTGTGCAATCGTGTTTATCGATGCCAATTATTCTTGTGGTCCGTCAAGCCATTCTATTCTGGAATGACTAGGAGAAACAAACTCCAGTACCTCATCCATATCTAGGATTGGGTCAAAGCAGTTGTATTCCGCAGATCAAAATGCAATCAAGCTTTTGGTCTGTTCTAACCTAGAGTATTACCCACTTTATGTTAGGAATCATGAAAATTGCACCTTCTCTTATGAATCTTGACGTAGTGATACTTCTCGCCCTCATTATTCATTCCTCGGTTCCGTGTTGTCATAACTAGAATGCAGACAAGTAAATCGTGATCTACTGTTTAGGACTATAGTGATACTTCTCGCCCTCATAATGATACTTCTTGCCCTCATTATCTACTATTTTGGACTATATTGGGATTTATTTTCCAGTTTTATATTATTTTGGGGACTAACCTATTAACCGGAGGCCCAACCCAGAATTCCTGTTTTTTGCCTATTTTAGTATTTCGAAGAAACAGAATATCAAACGAAGTCCAAACGGAATAAAACCTTCTGGAACGTGATTTTCTCACCAACGTGATCCAGGAGACTTGGACCCTGCTCCAAGGAACAGCCGTGGAGGTCACGAGGGTGGGGGGCGCCC
>NC_041381.1:37155459-37159164 GCF_002162155.2 Triticum dicoccoides | reverse complement strand
CACGATGCGCCCCCTTCCTCGTGGGCCCCCTGTTGCTCCACCGACATACTCCTTCCTCCTATATATACCTACGTACCCCCGTCAGATCAAATACGGAGCCAAAAACCTAATGCCACCGCCACAACTTTCTGTATCCGCAAGATCCCATCTTCGGGCCTGTTCCGGAGTTCCGCTGGAGAGGGCATCTACCATGGAGGGCTTCTACATCAACACCATAGCCTCTCCGATGAAGTGTGAGTAGTTTATTTCAGACCTTCGGGTCCGTAGCTAGTAGCTAGATGGCTTCTTCTCTCTTTTTGGATCTCAATACAATGTTCTCCCCCACTCTTGTGGAGATTTATTTGATGTAATCTTCTTTTTTACGGTGTGTTTGTTGAGACCGATGAATTGTGGGTTTATGATCCAGCTTATCTATGAATAATATTTGATTCTTCTCGGAATTCTTTTATGTATGATTGAGTCATCTTTGCAAGTCTCTTCAAATTATCCGTTTGGTTTGGCAATCTAGTTTGGTTGTTCTTGCAATGGGAGAAGTGTTTAGCTTTGGGTTCAATCTTGTGGTGTCCTTACCAGTGACAGAAAGGGTTGCAAGGCACGTATTGTATTGTTGCCATCAAGGATAACAAGACGGGGGTTTTATCATATTGCATGAATTTCTCCCTCTACATCATGTCATCTTTCTTAAGGCGTTACTCTGTTTTTAACTTAATACTCTAGATGCATGCTGGATAGCGGTCGATGAGTGGAGTAATAGTAGTAGATGCATAATCGTTTCGATCTACTTGTCTCGGACGTGATGCCTATATACATCATCATACCTAGATAACCTCATAATTATGCTCAATTCTATCAATTGCTCAATAGTAATTTGTTCACCCACCGTAGAATACTTATGCTCTTGAGAGAAGCCAGTAGTGAAACCTATGGCCCACAGGTCATCAATCTCCATTACTTCATTATTTGCTTTGTTTTTACTTTGCCTTTTACTTTTCACTTTGCATCTATATATCAAAAATACCAAATATATTATTTATCATCTCTATCAGATCTCACCCTCGTAAGTGGCCGTTTTCGTGGTTCTAAGCCTGATAGTAGAATGGGGGGTAGGTATGGAGAGGAAAGATCCTAGCTATGGAGTAGTTGTATACGCAAGATGTTTACGAGTTCAGGCCCTTCTCGAAGGAAGTAACAGCCCTACGTCTCGGAGCCCGGAGGCGGTCGACTGTATTATGTGCGTATGAGTTACAGGGGTGCGAACCCTTGACACTGAAGAGGGGGTGGCTTATATAGAGTTCGCCAGCCCCTCCGGCCCTCAGTTATGCAGGGTTAAAGATACATTAAGATAGGGGGTTACTGGTAACGCCCACATAAAGTGCTATGATGACCATAAAATCTACTTAATGACCAACCGTTTGGGTGCAGACTAGCTTTAGATCTCCTGGTGGTCGAGTGGTTGGTTTCATGGTCGAGTGTCTTCCAGTTGGTCGAGTGGAACTCTTCCAGGTCGACTGAAAGGTAGTTTCTTCTAGAGATCTCCTTGGGGAGGGTGTCTTAGACAGGTGCATGACCCTACCCTAGGTACATGACTTCATCATTAGCCCCCGAATGGATCGAGGTTTCAGTGGGGAAGGAGTTGAACATACTCCCGACTCATTCTTGTGCTGCAATTGTGTCTTGTCTTGGATCAAATGGACTTAAGTGACAGCATCAATTTCTTTTTCAGTCGCCTTGATCCATTCTTTGTATCCGTTGAGTGTGTTTTCTGTGCTTGGCGATTTCCGAATGACAGGACGGAGGAAATCTTTTGTCTGACGATTTACTCTGCGGCGCGTGGATTTAGCGGGATTTGAATCTTCGGGAAATGAGCGGGACGGAGAGAGAGCCGCAGTAATCGGAAGGGATAAGGCAAGGATGCCTCGATCTCCGCGCCACCTTTTTCGCCATGTAACGCGCAGGCGATGGTTGTGGGATTTGACAGGATCGCCTGGGCCTACCGGTCAGTCACTCGGAAGCAACCTCATATAAGGCCCAGGACTGGGGTTTTTTGAATAGTGCGTTCCCCTTTCCTCCTTCCTTCCTCAGATTCATCCGCCGCGCCTGCCTCCACCTCCGAACCGCTTCTCCATGCGCGTTCTGTCAGGACCCCGACTCAATGCCACATCGATCTAGCATGTAACACCTCATATCACTTTGCGGCCTCACGCACGGTATTCCCACGGGTGTCGCCTTACCTTTGCCCGGGACCGTTTGCGCCTTTTGGCACACGTATATGACAGTGTCGCTAGCATCCATATGATAAGGAGCCCGGGCTGACATGGCTAGTCGTAAACCCAAAGCGGCACAGACTTACAGGGACAGGCATCCATGACCCAGCATCGAACGTGTCGGTCATCAGCGAGTGAATCCAGGCTGTAGCACTGGGCTAGCAGGACTCCGGTATTCACCGCGTGACATTTCCCCGAAGGGACAGACACAGGAACGAAGAAGGACACATGCCGGCCAGCCTAAGTGTTCCGGAGCAGTAGCAAGCTACCATGGCTCGGTGGAAACACTAGGAGACATTTCCCCGTAAGAGAGGCTACTAAAGATAAACAACTAGATGGTCAGATCCCACACATACCAAGCATTTCAATAACATACACACAATATGCTCGATATGTGCAAATACAACATGGCATCACAACATGACTCTATGACTCAAGTAATCTATTCAATAGGCTCCGAGGAGCGAGATATTACAAACATGGGTCTCATGACCCAACATTCAGAGCATACAAATCAAGCACAAGCGGAAGCTATCATGTCTGAGTATAGACATCTATAAATAAAAAAGGCTGAGAAGCCTGACTATCTACCAAATCCTGCTGAGGCACAAGATCGTAGCTGAGGTAACAAGCTAAACATCGAAGACCACGCGGAAATACTAGTGAGACTGAAGTCTCTCTGCAAAAACATAAAATAGGCAAACGTGAGTACAAATGTACCCAGCAAGACTTACATCAGAACTATCTACATATGCATCATTATCAACAAAGGGGATGGTGGGGTTTAACTGCAGCAAGCCAGCTTTGACTCGGTGGCTATCCTGAACTACGACTGCGAGTAACTTTTTTGAGGTGGCGCACACGAGTCCACATATTCACCATATCAATACACCACTATGGATCCGCTCCCGTCTCCCTACGAGAACGCCATCCATAGCACTCACGCTTATTTTGCGTATTTTAGAGTATCCACTTTCACTTGTCTATGAACTGATATAAGCAACCCAGAAGTCCTTTTCCGCGGACACGGCTATTCGAATAGATTAGGTTAACCCTGCAGGGGTGTACTTCTTCACACACGCTCTCACCACTTACCGCCGTTTACACGACATGTACTCGGCAACCTTCAAGCGGAAGCCCAACGTGGGTGTCGGCCACGACCTACCTAATCACCTAAGTCTCTAGTCCAGGTTTATCGCCTATTCGGGTTCCATCCATGAGGAGATCCGGCCGGAGTTTCGCTCACAGCCCCAAACGATGTGAACAGGGTTCCCGAGACACCAAACGGGCGCCCGGTACACCGTGCCACGTGCCTACCGCATCACAGCCCACCCCTACGGTCAGCGCTGCCCACGGCCTCCAGCATACTACAAACACAAGAAACTACTTGCAACTCCTGGACAGAGGACAAGGGTGATCAAGAAGCCGAGAGGGTCCATTG
>NC_041381.1:37152848-37153527 GCF_002162155.2 Triticum dicoccoides | reverse complement strand
CCGTGTCCCTCCTCTGCCTACTGGCGCGAGGAGGAAGGCGACAGGGAAGGGAGGCGGCGGTGGGCTGGGCCAGCGGGAGGAGCTGGCCAGCTGGGCCGGCTACAGGTAAGTGGCCCAGGTAATTCCCTTCTCTCTCTGTCTTTTTCTAATTAATTTAGTTTTTCTATTTTGCAGGTTTGTTTTGAATTTGGTTTTGAAACCAATTCAATTTATTTTGCTTCTGACAATATTTTTAGGAGCTAAAAGAATTAAAACAATGCTCCACAAAATATTTCAGAATTATTGGACCTATATTTATTTAATAGTAGATATAAATCCAATTCAAATAATTATTGATTTAATTCAAATGCCCAAATTAAATGTTTCTGAGACACCAAAAATATTGGTTTGGATTTTGCCTCTTGCCAATATTTCCAGAGGATAACAGGAACATTTTCTTGGACTTATTTGAAGCAATTTTTATCTTGATCATTTTTTTAAAAGGATTCTGAGGCTTTTGAAAACTCCCCAATTCAAATTTTCATTTGAATTTAAACATGATGCACACACCAGGCAGCACCAGAAGCTAGGGATGTGACAACTCACCCCCACTAAACAAGAATCTCGTCTCGAGATTCAAGCGTAGGGTAAGGTGAAGGGGAAACGCAACTAGTATAATGTTCACGATCCAGGGTGCACT
>NC_041381.1:37145484-37152565 GCF_002162155.2 Triticum dicoccoides | reverse complement strand
ATTAACTTACGGAATGAGACATAGAACCATCTTTCGGGTTGAGACACGAGATACACATCAATAGGGGTGGAAGAAACGGATGACGAAGGTTCACTAGGTAGACAACAATTTCATACCTAAGAAGGTGGTAAACGATTGTCAACGTAGCGAGGAGTTGAGTTGCCATGATACCATAACGATACACCTTAGGGAAGGTGACTCGTAGAGATATCCCCTTAAGTGGCAAAAAGAATTACTTTTGATTCAGAGATCATTGAAACTCTTTAAACCAGCCTAAGGCAATTCTCGAGCGATCGTTTGGAGGGGGTCGGTAGAATGGCATACTCGGACTTGGATGATGTGGATTACCTTGTTGAAGACAACGTAATAGATGAATTTGCTTATCACCGGAAATGGAAGAGACCCATGGTAGAATGGCACATTGGCGGTGCAAGCTAGGAACAAAATGCAAATGCTGGGAATGATCCTGGTAACTGGGGAAGAACCCAACAAAAGAGAGTGAATTCACTGTTTGAAAAGGTCATAGCATTTGCCGAGGAAACTGAGAGGAATCCCAGTTAGAGATGATGATAACACGTAGTGCTTGTGCGTGCTCTCAAGAACTCGAGCATTTCCATAATCATCAAGGTTTTATCAACAACCGCGTCAAGGGTGCTGACAACACAACATACTACCATGATAAATAGCGATGGACGATGCAGATGCGAAGGAGGATAACACTTTCTCAGATTTCACCTTAGCGAGGCCAAGCAAATAAAATCTGGATGATCGACCGAGAGACATTTAGCACTCCGCTTCTAATGTTCTCCTTGATGTGCTAGTATAACCCATTCATAGATATGGTTTGATATCTAAAACATCAAGTAAAAGGTCGGACTTCGGGAACACAAAAATCCATAGGGGCAACTAGGGAGTAAATCCTACGAAATCCCTATGGGGAGGTGGTCAACTTCATCAATCAAGATATTATAATAACAGGTCTTCCGGCTGGGTGTGTTGGCCACGACATCCACTTTACCGATTATCGCGCGACCAATATTATAATTCTTGGGAAATATTCCAACCATCATATCTGCCTGAGATTCAGATCTGGTTGGTGTCAGGATATTCCAGACTCATCGAGTCTAGGAAGAAAAACGGCAGTTTGCAAGACAAATCGACGAGATGACGTTGCGAGATTCTCGGGAAATGAACTACGATAGCAAGCTCCAAAACATGAGCTGGTTCTGCTACAAACATGTGAACACGTTGTCCCAGACAAGCATGACCACGTGGTAGTCTTATAATAAAACACTACCGAGTTCAGGAGGGGGAACCATCAACAAGGGTATCGAAGTTCTTTCATAAGTCCGGATTAGCTCTTATGAAGGAACTCCTTCTCCTTGAACAAATCAATCAGTGGCTTGGTGTGCTAGGGATACATATAGATTGAAGGTTGCAAGTCTTCAAACCACAGCATTCTTCGCACGTGTGCATGACTGATTTGGAATGATTCCAAAGAAAGCAACATTGACTTTCTCGAATCCACGGCGGCAACTTGCATCAGATGCACATGAATTAAAGGAAGTCACTACCTTCATCCAAACATATGCTTCATGAGCTAGCATGAACAAATGCTTTCAAAAGTTTCCAACACTAGCTTAATGTTCAGCAAAATTATGGAGAAAACAAGGATGTTGTCAATGGGCTCAACAACTATTCATCTAGGTTTCCTTTTTAAAAGGAATTCCATAGTTAAGTGAACACGGTGATAGCATTGGTCAGACCAAAGATGTAATGGTGTATGCTCGAGGGATCAACCACGAATAAGACAACATTACGAGCATCGTTGGTACTGATTTGACTTGACGATGGCCCACACTCAAATCAAAGGATTGATAAGACAATAGGTCCAACAACTGATCACAAGGACCAATCGATGAAGATATCATCTTTCTTCAACACACACTACACAAGAATATCCCTTTGGAACGAACTAAGTCAGGCAAGCTTTTATCTTCCAACCCTCCAAGTTGTCGTTTAGCTTAACCAACTAGCTCAGGGATATCTAACACCGATTCTTGGAGAGAAGGTGGTTCACAAGAAACCAACTTGATCACGAACTCAACATAGCGGTCAGGTGACAACCCGGTAACACCTCCAAGAAGATATTTGGAAAGTCACGAACCACCGGTATGTTACTAAGCTCGAGAACAATCTTGCCTTTGAGGGCAAGACGATATGATCAAATGAGTGAGGACTTGACAAGATCCTAACTCATCAATCGAAGGGTGCACCGAAATAAGGACTAGGTAGCACGATCAGTCTTAGAAGGATGATTCAAAAACCAACATACTAAGAATGAAATTATTATCCTTTAACTACCAAGCAACAGAGTTGCTAGCAGTATTGATTTCACACATCACAATTCATTTGTCGGTATTCCGGTTGCATCAACACGAAGACCGAGGAATGACTAATGATGGCAAGAAGTATCACTGTACCAAGAGTTCATAGGATGGTGTGCAATTCCTATAACAATCTCGATATAAAATATGTAATACTCCAAGGTAGAACAGAACCAAAAGCTGGATTGGCATTTGATCTGCGGAATACAACTACTTTGACCCAATCCTAGATATGGACGAGGTACTGGAGTTTGTTTCTCCAAGTCATTCAGGACAGAATGGCTTGACGGACCACAAGAGTAATAGGCATCGATAAATGAACGCACGCATACTCTTGACTATCAATTGATAGACGAGGGTCATAATGCAACTAAAGAGAACAACTCAAAGGAACATATAACTTTCTGAGTTGTGGATGCATAGATTAGTATGTCGAACCAAGTTCAACATATTTCTTCCGGATAACCCATGCAGAAAGGTAGAACTGGCAGAGTCACGATTTATGAATGGAGAACTCCTCAAGAGTACTCTAATTGTGATTTTTTTTTGATCCAATAAACATCTGCCATAAGTAGTTCATGGTATTTGGAAGAAGAAGATACCACGAATTTCAAGGACTATCACAAAGGTTACTAATATCCTAAAGGCACTAGCAATTACTATCAACATGAAGTAGGTAGAGTGAATCTCGGGTTCAGAACCCAGGAGTAGAATACCTACTACTAAGTAGCATCACGGGATGCTTCCGAGAATAAAGGCCAGAATCTTCACACCAGGACACAAATCATGGCTAGACCACTAGATGATCCCCTAAGCACTTAGGGTCATAATAATAATTCCAACATAGGCAATAATTACCTCAACACACCGATTAGTGTGGTTAATCTGGCCCATGGGAACATCGGAAACAGAAGGAAGGGATTTGCAAATGCATCGGACTATTTAGAAACCTGGGATGACTCGGACAGCATAACGGCTATAATTGCTCAAAAAGATTTGAGACAATCACAAAAATGGTGGCATAACCACTCAGAAGCACAATATCAAGGTTCCGAGATCAACAATTAACATACGGAAGTAGTAGGAACTGAACTGAGACTTAAATCCAACAATCTTATAAGTCTACTGATTAGTAACACGTGATCCTAATAGAAAGAAGAGATAGCCTAGTTCTTAATCCCCGCAGGAAAGATAAGATGACTCAGATCAGAAGGCATAAGGTATAAGGAGTAAAAAGAGCCTTACGTTCCATCCCACAATCAATTCCCTTATATAACTAAAGCATTTCTAGACTCAACTTCGACCAGTTTGGCTTGGTAATCCTACAGGCAGTCAAGCTCTGATACCAACGCTGTCAGGACCCCGACTCAATGCCACATCGATCTAGCATGTAACACCTCATATCACTTTGCGGCCTCACGCACGGTATTCCCACGGGTGTCGCCTTACCTTTGCCCGGGACCGTTTGCGCCTTTTGGCACACGTATATGACAGTGTCCCTAGCATCCATATGATAAGGAGCCCGGGCTGACATGGCTAGTCGTAAACCCAAAGCGGCACAGACTTACAGGGACAGGCATCCATGACCCAGCATCGAACGTGTCGGTCATCAGCGAGTGAATCCAGGCTGTAGCACTGGGCTAGCAGGACTCCGGTATTCTCCGCGTGACATTTCCCCGAAGGGACAGACACAGGAACAAAGAAGGACACATGCCGGCCAGCCTAAGTGTTCCGGAGCAGTAGCAAGCTACCATGGCTCGGTGGAAACACTAGGAGACATTTCCCCGTAAGAGAGGCTACTAAAGATAAACAACTAGATGGTCAGATCCCACACATACCAAGCATTTCAATAACATACACACAATATGCTCGATATGTGCAAATACAACATGGCATCACAACATGACTCTATGACTCAAGTAATCTATTCAATAGGCTCCGAGGAGCGAGATATTACAAACATGGGTCTCATGACCCAACATTCAGAGCATACAAATCAAGCACAAGCGGAAGCTATCATGTCTGAGTACAGACATCTATAAATAAAAAAGGCTGAGAAGCCTGACTATCTACCAAATCCTGCCGAGGCACAAGATCGTAGCTGAGGTAACAAGCTAAACGTCGAAGACCACGCGGAAATACTAGTGAGACTGAAGTCTCTCTGCAAAAACATAAAATAGGCAAACGTGAGTACAAATGTACCCAGCAAGACTTACATCAGAACTATCTACATATGCATCATTATCAACAAAGGGGATGGTGGGGTTTAACTGCAGCAAGCCAGCTTTGACTCGGTGGCTATCCTGAACTACGACTGCGAGTAACTTTTTTGAGGTGGCGCACACGAGTCCTCATATTCACCATATCAATACACCACTATGGATCTGCTCCCGTCTCCCTACGAGAACGCCATCCATAGCACTCACGCTTATCTTGCGTATTTTAGACTATCCACTTTCACTTGTCTATGAACTGATATAAGCAACCCAGAAGTCCTTTTCCGCGGACACGGCTATTCGAATAGATTAGTTTAACCCTGCAGGGGTGTACTTCTTCACACACGCTCTCACCACTTACCGCCGTTTACACGACATGTACTCGGCAACCTTCAAGCGGAAGCCCAACGTGGGTGTCGGCCACGACCTACCTAATCACCTAAGTCTCTAGTCCAGGTTTATCGCCTATTCGGGTTCCATCCATGAGGAGATACGGCCGGAGTTTCGCTCACAGCCCCAAACGATGTGAACAGGGTTCCCGAGACACCAAACGGGCGCCCGGTACACCGTGCCACGTGCCTACCGCATCACAGCCCACCCCTACGGTCAGCGCTGCCCACGGCCTCCAGCATACTACAAACACAAGAAACTACTTGCAACTCCTGGACAGAGGACAAGGGTGATCAAGAAGCCGAGAGGGTCCATTGGTTTCGGGCCCAATGCGTGGTAGTAGCTGAATCATGGATCACAAACACAGAACTCAGTTCCTGAGGACGGCTGCAATGAGACAACCCACCATGTACTCCTACATGGCCTCTCACCGCTACCTTTACCAAATCGTGTTCACACACTTAGCTCACACACAGTAGGACAGGTTCACACGCCTCTGATTCATCCCCGATGAATCAGACCTGACTCAACTCTAAGCAATAGCAGGCATGACAAACAAACATGAATGAGTAGGCACATCAGGGCTCAAACAACTCCTACTCATGCTAGTGGGTTTCATCTATTTACTGTGGAATGACAGGTCATGCAAAGGATAAAGGGGTTCAGCTACCGCAGCAAGTAACAGATGAATCGATGTTGTCCTAATGCAGTAAAAGAGAGCAGGAGCGAGAGAGTGGGATTTTATCGGAATGAACAAGGGGGTTTTGCTTGCCTGGCACTTCTGAAGATAACATTTAGTCTTCATCAGTGTCAACGATCACATCATCGGTATCACGTCTATCGAGAGGGGACAAATACCGGCAACACAGAAAGAAACACAATCAATGCAATGCACAATATGATGCATGATCATGACATGGCAAAATGAATGTGTTTTGGGCTAATGCATCTAGCAACAAGTTAAATGGGGTTGGTTTGAAAACAAGATTCAAATTTAAACTCCATATCTGATTATTTAAATGCCCTTTATATGATTTGTGCTAAACAGCAGCTATAAGTTGTTCTAACATGCATGAAAATGGTACAGATGGATTCCTTGAATTTTTCTGATAATTTTTCATATATAAATTATTTAATTTGGAGTTACGGTTAATTTTCTATGATTTTTAGAAGTTTATATAATTTTCTGGATTTTCTGAATTATTTTAGAAAATGATTATCTGCGTCATCATTGCGTCATGCTGACCTCAGCAGGTCAACAGACCGGGTCCAGGTCAAACCTGACACTGGGACCCACATGTCAGTGTGATTAGCTTAACTAAAATTAATTAAACTAATCCTAATAGTTAACAGGGCTGGGCCCCACCTGTCATTGACTCAGGAGAGTCAACCGGGGCCCACCCATGGTCAAAGTCAAAGTCGGCTGCCGGCGTTTAGCCGCCGGCGAGCCCGACGCGGTGGCGAGAGTGGTTTTGGCCACTCCGGCGACCAAATGGGCCGCGGAGGGCATCTAGGAGGAGCTGGGGACGAGCCGAAGCTCTTGGTGGAGTCAGTTGCGCTCGGGGCGGCCGGAATCGGTGCCGGCGGCGAGCGAGGCGGCGGCCGGAGCTTCGGGTTCGAGCGGGGCGAGGCCACAGAGGACGGGAGGGATGGTTAAGGGGCTCGCCGAGCTCCTGAGGATGCTAGGAGCACGGTGCCGTGCTCGGTTTTGAGCCTTGCTGTCTGCAGTGACGGCGGCGACATCGCCGGCGGAGCCGAGCTCGCGGCTCCGGTGGGATTGGGGCTACAGGGCACAATCGAAGGGGGGAAGAGGGAGGGAAGGCGTAGGAGCTCACAGCGAGTCCGCAGGGGTGGTCAGTGGGCTCGGGGAGGGGCTGGTGACGACGGGAGGTCGCCGGCGATCTCGGTGGCCCGAGGAGGAAGAAGGCGTCGGGGACGGCGCTCCGAGGCTTCCGGCGTCACATGGGTTGGTGGAGACGAAGAAGAAGGCGCGGCGGTTCTTCTGGAGGCATCGGCGAGGCGAGGGGTGGCCGGTGGCCGCGGCGAACGGCGTCGGTGGCGACGGCTGCGCTCGGCACGAGAGGGAGA
>NC_041381.1:37093087-37145322 GCF_002162155.2 Triticum dicoccoides | reverse complement strand
GTCACATGGGTTGGTGGAGACGAAGAAGAAGGCGCGGCGGTTCTTCTGGAGGCATCGGCGAGGCGAGGGGTGGCCGGTGGCCGCGGCGAACGGCGTCGGTGGCGACGGCTGCGCTCGGCACGAGAAAGATAGAGGAACAGAGGGGGGGAGAGCTCGGGAGAGAGTGAGGGGGTCCAGGGGGGTCGGGGCGGCGCCGAGGAGATGACGCGCAGCGTCGCGGTGGCCAGGCGATGCAGACGAGCAGGGTGGTGGCGTGGCGAGCTCGGGCGCGCGCACCGTGTCCCTCCTCTGCCTACTGGCGCGAGGAGGAAGGCGACAGGGAAGGGAGGCGGCGGTGGGCTGGGCCAGCGGGAGGAGCTGGCCAGCTGGGCCGGCTACAGGTAAGTGGCCCAGGTAATTCCCTTCTCTCTCTGTCTTTTTCTAATTAATTTAGTTTTTCTATTTTGCAGGTTTGTTTTGAATTTGGTTTTGAAACCAATTCAATTTATTTTGCTTCTGACAATATTTTTAGGAGCTAAAAGAATTAAAACAATGCTCCACAAAATATTTCAGAATTATTGGACCTATATTTATTTAATAGTAGATATAAATCCAATTCAAATAATTATTGATTTAATTCAAATGCCCAAATTAAATGTTTCTGAGACACCAAAAATATTGGTTTGGATTTTGCCTCTTGCCAATATTTCCAGAGGATAACAGGAACATTTTCTTGGACTTATTTGAAGCAATTTTTATCTTGATCATTTTTTTAAAAGGATTCTGAGGCTTTTGAAAATTCCCCAATTCAAATTTTCATTTGAATTTAAACATGATGCACACACCAGGCAGCACCAGAAGCTAGGGATGTGACACGTTCGGCCGGTGACAGTGGTGAAAGAAAAGAGGATGGCTTTGGAGCGGGCGAAGAAAGCGACGTCGAAGGCGAAGGTGAGGGCGACCAGTCGGGGCGGATCCTCGTCGCGGGCCGGTTTGCCACAGGGCTGGATCCAGGGCGACTGGATTCACTCGACCATCCGCCAAAAAGATCTTGACGACCTGGCCAATGAGGGACTAATCCCTCACGGATCAGCGAGGCTTCCGAGGATGGAGTGGCAGCCGCAGCCTCAGGAGGGTGAGTGCGTCCTCTTAGCCACTCACGTCGACCGCAGGTTTTCTTTGCCGCCCCACCCTTTCTTTCGAGGATTTCTGAACTTTTTTGGGGCACAACTCCACCACTTCACACCCAACTCTATCGTGTATCTCGCCGCTTTCATGTCTTTGTGTGAGAATTTTTTGGGTTGTCGGCCGCATTGGGGCCTCTTCAAACACATTTTCACCTGTCGCTCCTAGACGGTGAAAAAGGCCAATCCGAGTGACGAGAGAACCCAAGTGATCCAGATGTGTGGGGGTCTTGGGGTCCAAATGAGAGGTAAGAGCTCTTTTCCAGCCATGATCCTTCCTGAGTCGGTTCGAGGGTGGCAGTCGACCTAGTTCTACTGCCAAGAGCTGCCAATGCCAGGGTAGTCGACTGGACTCCCTCCTTTCTCCATGGATCGAGTGAGCAAGCCTTCCTCTCCGAAGGTTGTCCTGGAGGAGAAGGCTCAGGTCAAGGTTTTGGTCGAGTGTGTAGTCCAGCTCATCCGCGACGGGGTGACTGGTATGGATCTTCTAGAGGTTTTTCTTCGACGACGCATCCAGCCACTTCAGTAACGAGGCCATCCGATGTGGATGTATTCTGGCACTGATGACACCACTCGGGTCCACCCGGAGGAGGTCGACGATGCCACACTCGAGAGATGGATGGCTGCCATTACTGGTAACAAAGATAACCCCCGAGGAGCCAGGAGGATCCCTCCACTCGACCAATCGTACGAGCCAGACAAGGTTCAATCCCGTATCTTTGACTCTGACTCTGCTTACTCTATCTTGTTTGCTTAAATCGGTCGACTGACTTTCATCTTGTTTGTTTTCTTCTAGGTCACCACTGAGATGTACTCGATGCCCAACGGGGCGCGAGGACCAGTTGAGGAGGAGGAAGGGAGCGGACGTGAAAGCCAGGAGGAATGGCAGTCTGACGGTGGGGGGGACGAAGATGACGACAGCTCTGATGAAGAGGAGGAGGAGGAAGAGGAGGAAGAAGTCGACCCTCCTCGCATGGAAAGGCGGTCCAAGCTCACCCATGACCCCGTGGTCGAGCGCGGCAAGGCTATTGCGCCTGTCGGGCAGTCGACAAAACATCCACGGACGACCTCTCCAGTGCCGATTGAAAAAGCGCCGAAGCAACCCCGAGCGACGCCGTCGAAGCCGACAAAGGTTTTGCCCAAGATGAAGATGGCTATCCCCACTATTTCCGGGTACAGCAGAACTTGAGCTTTTTTGTTCAGCGCGAACATACTTTTGGTTGACTTGTTGACTGATCAACTAATTTCTGAAATCTGCAGCGCTGCCACCTCCGAGACCTCAGTCAGGAACGGAGACCAGGAGATGGAAGATGTTGTTACCTCTAACCTTGGTATAATCGCTGCAATTTTTCTTTTGGTCGATTGGATTTCCGTTTTTAACTTTGAATCTTTCCTGTAGTCCCTCCTCATATCATTGATCTCCCTAATGACGATGATGAGGCGCCGTTGAGGCGGAGGAGAACTAAGAAGGCACCTGCCGGCAAGACTGTTCAGGTTGCATCGATGCCTGAGGCGCTGGTTCATGAGGGTGGCAACACCACTCGGACTTCTGTGTCTTTTGCTGTGCCGCTGACGAGTATCCGACCTTCAACGTCGACTGCTGATCCGCCTTCCCTTTTCGCCACACACCACGACCCGGAGGACTAGGTGGCTGCTTCTAAGGAGGCTATACGCCAAGCGGGGCTCATGATGGCGCAGATGAAGGTGGTCCGGGAAGCCAGCCAAGCAGCCTATGATGCCAGCTCAGCTCTTCAAAGCAACGTCCAGGTGAGTTGATCACCACTTGTTCTGTTAGGATATGCTACCTGAAAAACTCTTCTTTCCTAAGATCTTCGTATCTGTACGCCCACTGGGTGTGTCGATTGAATTTTTGGACTGGTGGGGGCACGCTGAGTGCACCGACTTGGTGTAGTCCCCGAGTCTATGGTGGACTGCTGGCAGTCGACCGTAGTCTTTATACTTTGTATCTCTTTGACAACTTCTTCACTTGGTCTGGTCGGACCATGTAGAATGTAACCTTGAAACCGGTGGGGGCACGCTGAGTGCACCCACTGGGTGTAGTCCCCGAGACTATGGTGGACTGATGGCAGTCGTCCGTAGTTTGAAGAACTCTTTTTTTTCGGTCGACTGATCGAACCGAGTCGGTAGGATCAGTGAGTGTAGTCCCCAAGACTACTGTCAAATATTTTGATTCGACTGTAGTCTTAGAAACGCAATGATTTTTCTTAGTCACTCGGAAGTAACCTATCTATGACGTCTGTCGACTGGTTCTTTACAGAAATCTTGTGAGCTTGTGGCTCGATACACTGAATTGGAGAACAAACAGATCCAGCTCAACCTTGAGTTGAAGCTTGCACAGGAGAACTTGCAGAAGGCGAAGGACGAAGCAAAAGGTATGGCTAGTGAGATTTTGACGACTGTTTTTTTTTCCTGTCCCTTCCTAATTCTGACCTCACTGTTATTTTGCAGACAAAATGGAGGAGGCTCTGAAGAAGAAGGATCATGACCTTGCCGAGGTGCAACAAACAGCTTTGCACAAGACCAAGCTCGCGGAAGAGAAGCTGTCTTCGGTCGGAAAACATGAAGAAGAGAACGCCAATCTGAAAGCTGCTCTCGATGCGGCCAACAAGGAGGTTAGCCGACTGAAGAACGACAAGATAGCTCTGAGCGACAAGGCTGGCGAACTAGCGGGGAAGAGGAATGATCTAGAGGCTTATCTGGGAGGGCTTGCCAAGAAGCTATTCCTCATGCTTGAAGGTAATTCCTCTCATCCGACTGACTTGTTATCACCGACTCATCATAGAACCATTAGCTTGAACTCGAGTCGTCTTTGCAGAATTCTGTCAGAACTTCAAGGAAGAGACTAGTCGAGTGGAGACAAGTCTGGACCCCATTAACTCCCCCGTGAAGGATGAAGCTACCATGAATGTGCTCCAACTGGAGTCTCGTGTTGCTGCTGTGGTGGACTACCTTTCTCGACTGAAGGTTGCGGTGTCGCGGATCGACTCAACCCTCTGGCCAGGTGAAACACTTCAAAATGACCTCGAGTCTTTAATGACTCGACTGAATGACGTTCCGAGTCGAGTGCAGGAATGGAAGAAGTCTTCTGCCAGATGTGGTGCTGATGTCGCTCTGTCCCTGGTCCGCATTCATTGCAAGGAGGCGCGAGAGGAAAGGTTGGCGTCCATCAAAGTTGCCAATACCAAGAAGTACGACTTCCGATCTTTCATGGAGACTTTCATTGGTGCTGCCACCCGAATCGCTGATGGGATCGACGTGGACCAGTTCGTCGCGCCTTCCAGTCCTCCACCTGAGGAGTAAAAAACTTCTATGATTCGTCTTGAGTTTGCCTCGGCATGCCGAGTGATCTTGTGACCGATAAACTTTGCCAGGCTTGAGGCCTGGGTACTTATGCATCCTTAGGATGTTATCCGAACTTTACTTATCGTCGAAATATGCTTTTGTTTGCCTTCAAGTGAACTTTGCTCTTCACTCGGATTATGCTTCAATGCTTGAGATGCAGCTTTGAGCTGGATCCAGTCGACCTACACTTCGTTGTTCTTGCAGGCGTAGGAGAAGGTAACAGTCAACCTACACCTTGTCGTCCTTGCAGATCGGGATTGAGCGCATGTTGTACTTGTGGCGCAGCTCCAAAGGAGAAGGTAACAGTCGACCTGCACCTCGTCGTTCGTGCGGATCGGGATGGAGCGCATGTTGTACTTGTGGCGCAGCTCCGAAGGAGAAGGTAATAGTCGACCTGCACCTCGTCGTCCTTGCGGATCGGGATGGAGCGCATGTTGTACTTGTGACGCAGCTCCGAAGGAGAAGGTAACAGTCGACCTGCACCTCGTCGTCCTTGCGTATCGGAATAGATTTCGTACTTAGGCGAGTACTGGACTGCAGCTAAGCCTCTGAGTGGGAGGGTTGCTCTCCACTCGGTAGGATTTTTTAAACTTAGGCGAGTATTGGACTGCTGCTAAGCCTCCGAGTGGGAGGTTTGCTTTCCACTCGGTAGGATTTTTTGAACTTAGGCGAGTACTGGACTGCAACTAAGCCCCCGAGTGGGAGGTTTACTCTCCACTCGGTAGGATTTTTTTAAACTTAGGCGAGTACTGGACTGCAGCTAAGCCCCCGAGTGGGAGGTTTGCTCCTCACTCGGTAGGATTTTCAAACTTAGGTGAGTACTTGGACTGCAGCTAAGCCCCCGAGTGGGAGGCTGGCTCGCCACTCGGTAGGATTTTCAGATACTTAGGCGAAACGGATTCGTAGCTAAGGCCCCGAGTGGGAGGCTGGGTCTCCACTCGGCAGGGATTTTTTTTACAAACTTAGACGAAACAGGTTCGCGGCTAAGCCACCCACTGGGGGAAATTTTCTATGTAAACAAAAAGTAATAACAATCACTGGGAAAATGATAACATTCTTGTCTTTGATAAACAAACGACAGAGGTACTTTTATTACATCTCACTCGAGTGAGTTCTTTAAGTGTAAAAGGAGCGGAGCAGCTCCGCATTCTAGGCTCGAGGTTCATCAATCTGGCGGTCGACGTTGTAAAGATGGTAATCTCCATTGTGGAGAACCCTAGTGACGATTAAGGGACCTTCCCAAGTGGGAGCGAGCTTGTGTGGTTTCTGTTGATCCACTCGGAGGACCAAGTCCCCTTCTTGAAAGGATCGACTCTTCACCTTTCTAGCATGGAATCGACGCAAGTCCTGCTGATAGATGGCCGAGCGGATCAGGGCCATCTCTCTCTCTTCTTCAAGGAGGTCGACTGCATCTTGCCAGGCTTGCTCCGCTTCAACTTCAGAGTAGAGTTCGACTCGGGGCGCATTGTGAAGCAGGTCACTCGGCGGAACTGCTTCAGTTCCATAGACCATAAAGAATGGAGTTCTCCCAGTCGACCGATTAGGAGTGGTCCTAAATCCCCAAAGAACCGACGGAAGTTCGTCGACCCATGCTCCTGCTGCATGCTTTAGATCACGCATCAGTCGAGGTTTTAGTCCTTTGAGAATTAGACCGATTGCTCATTCTGCTTGTCCATTCGACTGGGGGTGAGCAACTGAAGCATAGTCAACTCGCGTACCCTGAGAAGCGCAAAAGGCTTTGAACTTGTCAGAATCGAAGTTTGATCCATTGTCAATGATGATGTTGTGCGGAACTCCATATCTGAATATCAACTCTCTGATGAAACTGATAGCAGTGCACGCATCAAGGTTCTTGATAGGTTTAGCTTCGATCCACTTCGTAAACTTGTCGACTGCCACAAGCAAATGAGTGAAACCGCTCCTGCCAGTCCTCAGTGGTCCAATCATATCCAACCCCCAAACAACGAAAGGCCAGACGAGTGGAATGGTCTTCAATGCTGAGGTGGGTTTGTGTGACATATTGGAGTAGAACTGACATCCTTCACACTTGTCGACTATTTCCTTTGCCATTTAATTTGCTTTTAGCCAGTAAAACCCAGTCGGTATGCTTTAGCCACGATGGTCCGAGAGGACGCATGGCGACCACAGGTCCCCGAGTGGATATCATCAAAAATTATCTGACCTTCTTCTGGCGTTATGCACTTCTGGCTGACTCCAGTCACGCTTTCTCTGAATAACTGTCCCTTGATCACAGTAAAGGCCTTGGATCGGTGGACGATCTGTCGAGCCTCTTCTTCGTTCTCCGGGAGCTCTTTCCTCAGGATATATGCGATGTACAGTACTATACAGTCGGGAGTGATGGCCACGACATCCATGATCAGGTCGACCACCGCTGGGACCTAAACTTCAGTCGGATTAGTGGCACCTTTTGGCTGTGGAGCTTCTTCAGTGAAAGGATCCTCTTGAACCGGTGTTGCGCGGATGTGCTCCGAAAACACATCACTGGGAATGGCTTCCCTCTTGGACCCTATTTTTGCCAAATCATCAGCAGCTTGATTTTACAGTCGGGGTATATGATGAAGCTCTAACCCCTCAAACTTCTTCTCTAGCTTCCTCACTGCATTACAGTAACCAGTCATGGCTGGACTTCTGACGTCCCACTCCTTCATCACCTGATTGACTACTAGATCTGAGTTGCCATAAACCATGAGGCGACGGACGCCGAGTGAAATGGCCATACGCAACCCATACAACAGTGCTTCGTATTCTGCTTCATTGTTGGAAGAATCAAAGTGAATCTGGAGCACGTATCTGAGCTTATCTCCTCGGGGGGAAACCAATACTACCCCAGCACCGGAAACCATTCAGCATCTTGGAACCATCAAAGAACATAGTCCAGTGCTCCGAGTGAACTTGAGACGGTAACTGTTATTCAATCCACTCGGCGATGAAATCTGCTATAGCTTTGGACTTGATGGCTTTCTTTGCCTCAAACTTGATATCAAGGGGAAGAAGTTCAATCGCCCATTTTGCCACTCGACCAGTTGCATCTCTGTTGTGCAAAATCTCTGATAATGGGTCATCACTGACGACTGTAATGGAATGACCAAGGAAGTAATGAGCTACCTTCTTTGCGGTCATATAAATCCCATACACAAGCTTTTGATAATGAGGGTATCTTTGCTTTGACGGGGTTAATACTTCAGAAAGATACTATACTTGGTGTTGAACTTTGAAGGCCTTTCCTTCCTCTTCCCGCTCGACCGTAAGTACTGTACTGACAACTTGTCCTGTGGCTGCAATGTAAAGCAGCAATGGCTCCTTGCTGATTGGGGCAGCAAGCACTGGCTGGGCGGAGAGCAGAGCTTTGAGCTCTGCAAACGTTGCATCAGCTTCAGGAGTCCACTCTAACTTGTCTGACTTCTTCATCGGTCGGTAAAGAGGCAATGCCTTTTCACTGAGGCGAGAGATGAATTGACTTAAAGTAGCCCAGCATCCATTAAGCTTCTGGACATCGTGCACACGCACAGGGCGTTTCATTCGGAGTATAGTGCCAACTTTTTCTGGCTTAGCGTCGATTCCTCGTTCAGAAATGAGAAAACCGAGTAACTTTCCGCCAGGAACTCCGAATGTGCACTTTGATGGATTAAGCTTGATATCATACCTCCTGATATTGGCAAATGTTTCAGCAAGGTCAGTCAACAGGTCGGAACCTTTCCGTGACTTGACCATAATGTCATCCATGTATGCTTCCACATTCCGACTGATTTGAGTGAGTAAACACTTCTGAATCACCGTCATGAATGTGGCTCCGGGATTCTTGAGGCCGAATGGCATGGTGACATAACAGAAGCACCCGAATGGAGTGATGAAAGCTGTTTTGATCTTGTCGGGTCCATACAGATGGTACCCAGAATATGTGCCTATGAAAGACAACCGCTCACATCCCATAGTCGAGTCGACTATTTGGTCAATGCGGGGGAGAGTAAAATGATCTTTCGAGAAGGCCCGATTGATATGTTTGTAGTCGATGCACATGCGCAGTGAATTGTCCTTCTTAGGGACCATGACAACATTGGCGAGCCACTCGGAGTGGTAAATCTCTCGGATAAACTCTGCCGCTAAGAGCCGAGCCACCTCCTCGCCAATGGCCTTTCTCTTCTGGACGGCGGACCGTCGAAGATGTTCTTTGACAGGTTTAACTTTTGAGTCGACTCATAGACGATGCTCAGCCAGTCCCCTGGGAACACCCGGCATGTCAGCAGGCCTCCATGCAAAGATGTCCCAGTTCTGACGGAGGAACTAGATGAGCGCTTCTTCCTATTTGGAGTCGAGTGTTGTTGAGATGTGAGTGGGAGCAGCATTGGGATCAGTCGGATGAATAAGGATCGGTTTCGTCTCCCTGGACGTCTGAAATGCCGACTCCATGGCGGGCTTCTTGGCTCGAAACAAATCACTCGGGTCTGCAGTTTTCTGGTACTCTTGCAGCTCGACCACTGCCATCTGAGCATCAGTGATCTTAGTGCCTTTCTGGAAATACTCTTCTGCCTTTTTCCGATTGCCAATGACAGTGATCACACCTTTGGGACCTGGCATCTTCAGCTTGAGGTACACATAACATGGTCGAGCTATGAAACGCGCATATGCCGGCCTCCCCAGGATAGCCTGATAAGCGCTCTGGAAATCCATGACCTCAAAGGTCAACTTTTCCTTACGAAAATTCTTGTAATCACCAAAAACCACATCGAGAGCAATTTGGCCGAGTGACTCAGCCTTCTTTCCAGGAATGACTCCATGGAAGCTCATGTTGCTGGTGCTGAGTCTAGACATCGGAATGCCCATCCCTTTCAATGTCTCTGCATACAATATGTTCAGGCCACTGCCACCATCCATCAAAATCTTCGTTAGTCGAGTGCCTTCGACGACTGCGTCAACCACCAACACTTGCCTCCCAGGGGTGGCTATGTGTGTTGGGTGATCAGACTGGTCGAACGTGATGGCGGTCTGCGACCATTTCAGGTAACTGGGCGTCGCCGGAGTGACCATATTCACTTCGCGGTAGATAACTTTCAATCGACTTTTGCTTTCAACGCCAGCAAAAATCATCAGAGTGGAATTGACCTGTGGGTACCCACCGTCACTATCTTCCTTGTCCTCGACTTTGTCCGACTCCTTTTCTTGTCCTTGGGCTGCTTCTCCTGGAACTGCTGAATCAAGAGCCGACACTGTCGAGTGGTATGCTTTGGGTAAATAAGGTTACCCTCTTCATCTTTCTTCGAGTGAATGTGACATGGCAAGTCCAACACATCATTTACATCTTGGTCTTTCACTTTCTTGGGGTTCCAAGGCCCCTTGGGTTTCCCCTTGAACTTTCCTGGAGTCACGGCCAAGGCTTCTCCAGGAGCAGCTGGCTTGGCTTTCCGCTTCTGTTTCCGACTGGAGTTCTCTCCCCCAGTTTCATTAGCGGCTGACTTGTACTTGCCACTCCGGAGCCGATCCTCCTCTTCACCATTAGCGTATTTGGTGGCAATCTCCATCATCCGACTCAGGGTCATGTCTCCTGTCCGACCGAATTTCAGACTCAACTCTCTGTTCTTAACGCCTTCCTTGAAGGCACAGACTGCCTGATGATCAGATACATTTTCTACTGTGTGGTGCAAAGTGATCCATCTCTGGATGTAATCCCTCAGAGTTTCATTCGACTTCTGCACACACGGCTGCAACTTTGTCAATCCTTCTGGCCGCTTGCAAGTTCCTTCAGATGTCCCGACAAACACTTGGGCAAGATCTTCCCAAGTGTAAATGCTGCTAGGTGCTAACTGATTAAGCCATGCTCTGGCCGATCCCTCCAACATAAGTGGCAGGTGTTTCATGGCCATTTCATCGTTGTCGCCGCCGATCTGAACAGCCACTCGGTAGTCCTCAAGCCAAGTGTCTGGCTTAGACTCACCAGTGAACTTACTGCCTCCAGTCGCCAACCTGAAGTTGGGAGGAATCACCGTGGCTCTGATGGCTCTGCTAAAACACTCTGGTCCTGGGACGTGTACTCTGCTGCTGATGGGCGCATTTCTATCATGGTCTTCTCGGTTAGCTCTGTTCCTGTCGACCAGACCTTAAATGATGACGGATCTCGCATCAAAGCCTGGTTCCCTGGGGTCAACTGGAATCCTTGGCCCAACACTTTGCTGACGTCTGTCGTCTTGCTATCGAGGTGCATATGACCCACCTCTTGGGAGAGGAGTGGGAACTCGACGTCAATCATCACGATCGAATCGGTCCTCATACTGCTCACGCTGGCCTCCATGCCCCTCATGCCTTAGGGGCGATCTTGGGCTATGTGCCGACTGGACTATATTCACAGCGACGGATCTGCTGTGAATCCTGTTCCGCGACTGCGATACACCTGAATTTTGATCTCCTGCTGCCCGGAGCAAATCTATAATCTGGAGTAAGCCGCTGCCAGCCTCTGACTGAGAAGGCTGAATGGACTATGCTATACGGGCTGCAGCTGCTAGATTCTGAATGGGAGTTCGGTATACCTGAGTTGGTTGTGGAAAGAGTTGATGTCGGCTGGACGACAGGACCAGTTGTTGCACTCGTTCATCGAGCACTCGCTGGAGATTTTCTAGTCGAGTGCGCTCAGCCAAGTTGGCCAATCGCGCATCTTCTAAGGCACGGGCCTCGGGGGTTTCTCTAATGATAGGAGTGTGAAGCGCATCCATGTTCCGGCGGCGGAGCTCCTCCCTCTATAGTGAAGTGAGGGGCTCGGGTTGGTACTTTCGTGAGCCTGCGCTGGCTCGCCTCTGCCAACGCCTCCGTCGGTGTGGGGCAAACTAGGAGGACTGCATGGTCCGTCGACCATCAGAACCTCCGCCGCTGGATCGCTGCTGTCGCACTCGGATGCAGTCTCTGCGGAGCCAGTCGACGGATCGAACAGGCCGTAGAGAGATTCGTCGGGCTCGATTGCAGCGACTGGCGGGCCACCACGTGCCTCACCCACCGCTGAAGCCTTGATCGACCGGAGCGCTTGTGCCGGCGCGAGACCGGGAAGGAGGGCGGAACAAGAGCTGACCGATACTGGGTTGACGCCTGCCGCAGGAGGACGCCGCGGACGCACGCGCGAAAGTGCATCGCCCCGCGGACGGGGAGTGCGTCAACGTCGAGTGGAGCCTCCTGCAACCAAGCGGAGTCGTCGGCGATGAACGTGAGCGCGCCTAGACGTATCTCGCGGCCCTCAACCAAAACTCCGCCTGAAACCATGATGAATGGAATCGGAAAAATGCAACTTCTCCAACAAGTCGCTAAGACACCTGCCCCAAGGTGGGCGCCAACTGTCGTGGTTCTAAGTCTGAGAGTAGAATGGGGGGTAGGTATGGAGAGGCAAGATCCTAGCTATGGAGTAGTTGTATATGCAAGATGTTTACGAGTTCAGGCCCTTCTCGGAGGAAGTAACACCCTACGTCTCGGAGCCCGGAGGCGGTCGACTGTATTATGTGCGTATGAGTTACAGGGGTGTGAACCCTTGACACTGAGGAGGGGTGGCTTATATAGAGTTCGCCAGCCCCTCCGGCCCTCAGTTATGCAGGGTTAAAGATACATTAAGATAGGGGGTTACTAGTAACGCCCACATAAAGTGCTATGATGACCATAAAATCTACTTAATGACCGACCGTTTGGGTGCAGACTGGTTTTAGATCTCATGGTGGTCGAGTGGTTCGTTTCATGGTCGAGTGTCTTCCAGTTGGTCGAGTGGAACTCTTCCAGGTTGACAACACCTAATCGCGTTGGTTGTGAGTAGCTATCATCTTGTGTAGGTACGAGGGACTCATGCGTGATCTCCTACTGGATAGATACCTTGGTTCTCAAAAACTGAGGGAAATACTTACGCTACTTTACTGCATCATCCTCTCCTCTTCGGGGAAATCCAACGCAGTGCTCAAGAGGTAGCACTGTCAAATCTGATGTCTTCGTTCTTCTTCGGTCACTTATTCTAGCACTTGAAGAGTAGCTTCCAGATGTCGTCACGCGTAGTGCCGAAGAAGTGCTTCAGGGTTCGTGGCTCATCCGGATTGAACTCCCATTGGTGGGAGGCCCAGAGTTGGCAGGGAAGAACGCGGTGGAAGAGCATCAGATGAATCAAGTTAGTGAGATTAGTGCCCTCCGCCAGTACATCAGAGATGCGGTTTTGAAGCGTCTTCACCTCCGATTTTGACCCCCTGAGGGAGTACCGGATTAGGGGGTGTCCAGGTAGCCGGACTATGACCTTTGGCAGGACTCCTGGACTATGAAGATACAAGATTGAAGACTTCATCCCGTGTCCGGATGGGACTTTCCTTGGCGTGGAAGGCAAGCTTGGCGATACGGATATGTAGATCTCCTCACATTGTAACCGACTCTGTGTAACCCTAGCCGTCTCCGGTGTCTATATAAACCAGAGGGTTTTAGTCCGTAGGACGAACAACAATCATACCATAGGCTAGCTTCTAGGGTTTAGCCTCTCTGATCTTGTGGTAGATCTACTCTTGCACTACCCATATCATCAATATTAATCAAGCAGGAGTAGGGTTTTACCTCCATCGAGAGGGCCCGAACCTGGATAAAAACATCGTGTCCCTTGTCTCCTCTTACCATCCGCCTAGACGCACAGTTCGGGACCCCCTACCCGAGATCCGCCGGTTTTGACACCGACATTGGTGCTTTCATTGAGAGTTCCTCTGTGCCGTCACCTTTAGGGCCGATGGCTTCTCCGATCATCAACAATGATGCAGTCCAGGGTGAGACTTTTCTCCCCGGACAGATCTTCATATTCGGCGGCTTTGCACTGCGGGCCAATTCGCTTGGCCATCTGGAGCAGATCGAATGCTACGCCCCAGCCATCAGGTCAGATTTGGGAGTTTGAACTACACGGCCGACATTTGCGGGGACTTGATCTTCGACGGATTCGAGCCACAACCGAGGGCGCCGCACTGTCACGACGGGCATGATCTAGCTCTACCACCGAACAGTGCCTCGGAGGCCGCCCCAGTGTTCGCTTCGACCTTTAGCTCGGAGCCGACTGCACCAATCGAGGACAGATGGTTGGACACCGCCTCGGGGGCTGCAACCTCTAGAGTGATCGAGCCGAATAATAGTCTTGTCCTTCGCGAAACTCGCGACTCCAATGTGTCGGACTCCTTTCTGGACTCCGAATCTTCCGCACCCCTGCCGATCGAACCCGATTGGGCGCCGATCATGGAGTTCGCCGCCACGGACATCTTTCAGCACTCGCCCTTTGGAGACATCATGAATTCACTACACTCTCTCTCTCTTTGTCAGGAGATCCTTGGCCGGACTATGGTCATCAAGGTTGGGATGCGGACAACGGGGAAATTTGAAGCCCACCCACCACCCACTTCATAGCCATTGTCGATGATTTAACCAACATGCTAGACTTCGACTCCGAAGACATCGACGGTATGGACGCCGATGAAGGAGACGACCAAGAACCAGCGCCTATAGGGCACTGGAAAGCCACCTCATCATATGACATATACATGGTGGACACCCCAAAAGAAGGGAAGTGCGATGGAACAACGGAGGATGACCCCTCCAAGAAGCAGCCTAAGCGTCGGCGTCAGCGGCGCCGCTCTAAATCCCGCCAAAGCAAAAAACGGAGAATCCGGCACTGGAGACAATAACACCCCGGACAGTGCCGAAGACAACCCCCTCCAGCAGGACTCAGCGCGAGAGGATGGAGAAGCCAGCCCTCATGAGTGATCGGCAGATAGAGAGGTCGAGGACGATAATTTCATGCCTCCGTCCGAAGACGAAGCAATCCTCCACGACGACGAATTTGTCGTGCCTGAGGATCCTATCGAACAATAGTGTTTCAAACACAGGCTTATGGCCACAGCAAGCAGCCTCGAGAAAAAACAGCAGCAGCTTAGAGTTGACCAAGACTTGCTAGCTGACAGATGGACTGAAGTCCTCGTTGCCGAAGAGTATAAACTCGAACGCCCCTCCAAGATCTACCCAAAGCGCATGCTGCTACCCCAATTAGAGGAGGAAGCAACTAAACCTACATCATCAGCGTATGACGCGGCCGACCGGCCACCCCGTGGCCGCGACAAAGAGGCCTCACGGCCATCAATTCAAGCCACACTCCTGCGCCGCTCAAAAAGTACCAAGGCACGGCGAAACGCGCCAGTCCTGCGAGACATATTGGAGGACAAGGCAAGGCAAACAAGATCGAACACATCAGACAGCTGACTAGCTCGTAGTAATAACATGACCATAGGCGCCGCACGACACATGACGATACATGACGATAACCGTCACGCCGGATATGGCAAATACGGCCAGGCCGAACACATCAGACAAAGCTCATCAGAGCTACGTCGTGATATAGCCCAGTACAGAGGCGCCGCACACCCACTATGCTTCACAGATGAAGTAATGGATCATCAAATCCCCAAGGGGTTTAAACCCGTAAACATCGAATCATACGATGGCACAACAGATCCTGCGGTATGGATCAAGGATTATCTCCTTCATATCTACATGGACCACGGTGACGATCTACACGCTATCAAATACCTCCCACTCAAGCTTAAAGGACAAGCTCGGCATTGGCTTAACAGCTTGCCAGCAGAGTACTCAATTGGTTGCTGGGAGGACCTGGAAGCCGCATTCCTTGACAATTTCCAGGGCACTTATGTGCGACCACCAGACACCGATGACCTAAGCCACATAATTCAGCAGCCAGAGGAATCGGCCAGATGATTCTGGAAACGGTTCCTAACCAAGAAAAATCAAATAGTCGACTGTCCGGACGCAGAGGCCCTTGCAGCCTTCAAACATAACATCCGTGACGAATGGCTTGCCCGGCACCTAGGACAGGAAAAGCCGAAATCCATGGCAGCCCTCACAACACTCATGACCCGCTTTTGCGCGGGAGAAGACAGCTGACTAGCTCGTAGTAATAACATGACCAAGAGCCCTGGTAATTCGGATACCAAGGACAACAGTGGAAGGTCACGTCGCAACAAGCACAAGCGCCACATTAACGGCGACAACACTGAGGATACGACAGTTAATGCCGGATTCAGAGGCTGTAAACCCGGTCAACGGAAAAAGCCATTCAACAGAAATACTCCGGGCCCGTCCAGTTTAGGCCGAATACTCGACCGCTCATGCCGGATTCACGGCACCCCCGAACAACCGGCCAATCACACCAACAGGGATTGTTGGGTGTTCAAGCAGGCACGCAAGTTAAGTGCCGAAAACAGAGACAAGGGGCTACATAGCAATGACAAGGAGGAGCCCCGGCCGCTGCAAAACAGAGGAAAGAAGGGTTTCCCCCCACAAGTGCGGACGGTAAACATGATATACGCAACCCACATCCCCAAAAGGGAGCAGAAGCGTGCACTCAGGGACGTATATGCGTTGGAGCCAGTCGCCCCAAAGTTCAACCCATGGTCCTCCTTCCCGATCACTTTTGATCGAAGGGACCACCCCACTACCATCCGTCATGGCGGATTCGCCACATTGGTTCTAGACCCAATCATTGACGGATCTCACCTCACTATTGTCCTCATGGACGACGGTAGCAGCCTGAACCTGCTTTAACAGGATACAGTGCGCAAAATGGGCATAGATCCCTCAAGGATTAAACCCACAAAGATGACCTTTAAAGGCGTCATACCAGGTGTAGAGGCCAACTGTACAGGCTCAGTTACACTCGAAGTGGTCTTCGGATCCCCGGATAATTTCCGAAGCGAGGAGTTAATCTTCGACATAGTCCCGTTCCGCAGTGGCTATCATGCCCTGCTCGGGCGAACCGCATTTGCAAAGTTCAATGCGGTGCCGCACTACGCATACCTGAAGCTCAAGATGCCAGGCCCTCGAGGAGTCATTACGGTCAATGGAAACACTGAACGCTCTATCCGAACAGAGGAGCACACGGCGGCCCTCGCGACGGAAGTACAAAGTAGCCTCTCAAGGCAATTCTCCAGTCCGGCTGGTAAACGTCCGGACACCGTCAAGCGCGCCCGGAGTAACCTACAACAAGACCGTCTGGCACGTTCCCAGCAAGCATAGTAGTGCGGCCCCAACCCCAGCCATCGCGAGATTGCAAAACCAGTACCACGCGTACATAATTACGCTCTAGAAATACCATGGGCATAAGGGGAGCGGCACAACCACGGCACGCCCAAAATACGGCTCAACCGCACTAGGGTCTCCCGATTTTGTCATTTTTCTTTTCTTACTTTCAGGACTCCATTCTCCGGAAGGCCTGTCCGGCAGTACAATCATCAAACACACGATGCAACAGCCAGGGAGGCAGCAAGCTACCCCGAATGTCCAGGTGGTCTCTTTAACGAGCTAAATACCTGTCTTACATAAAGTCCCGCAGCTTTCCCCTAGAGGGGGACATGTCAAATAATCCCATCTCTTGCTTATCGCACTATTTGTATCATTCTGCTTTTACAGCAGCCTCTTAATAAACAATACATAGCTCTTGTCTATTATTGCATTCATTTTTATGTAAACATGTTCAGTTATGACATTATGCAACCGTACACTTTGGTACGGCCAATACACCAGGGGCTTTAGTACCCCGGAATACGGTGTGAGAAGACCGAACACTCTCATGAGTGCGGCACCCCGAACTTATAGCATTATATGCATCGGCTCCGAATCATGTCTTGGGTCAATAGTTGGGTTTGCCTGGCACACATGTTTTGGTACCTTACGTTCCGCTATATCGGCTAAGGTAGCGCTGGGAGAACTACTGCGATTGTGCCCCAGTTGAGCTGGGTTAACACCTCAGTAGAGAAAGCTAAAACTGACCGTCATGATAGGGCGAGAGCCGGTCGCTGTTCGAGAGGTTTTTCGAGTCCCTAAAGACTTATGCCGCTTAGAGCGAGGAGCTGGCTTTGTCCGGCCTAGGCGTGGATAGCGCCCCGAACTCGGACTTCCGAATACTAGGGGCTTCGCCGAAATTTAAAATTATAGAATTCTATGGCTAAGGGAGAGTGATAAAGCATTATAAGTCCGATTGCCTTGTTCGTTGTAGTGAGCGCCTCCCTCGAAGGACCCAAGAATGGGAACAAGAGCGCTCAGGTTTATCCCTAACACCCCAGCACTCGTGGCATGGGGGTAGAAGCTGATGACTTGCATCTCTCAGACTTAATAAATGGCCGCACAAAAGGTAAAATTTTAAATTCCAAAAGTGTTGCTTAGCGCATATGAACAAGTTTTCAGCGCACAGGATAAACACGAGTGAGCTTACTAAAAAATTAAATCCTTGGAACATTCGTTCACCACAAGTCGGGCACCCTTCAGGACGCCCTCATAGTACATCTCGGGCCTGCGATGCTCCTTCCCCTCGGGTGGCCCTTCTGTCACCGGCTTCTCAGCATCCAGCTTGCCCTAGTGCACTTTAGCACAGGCAAGGGCCCTACGGGAGCCTTCGATGCATACGAAGCGCTTGATGACTTCAAGCCGTGGACAGGAATCCACCAGCCACCTCACCAGCCCAAAGTAGCTCCCAGGCATGGCCTCCCCAGGCCACAGCCGGCCTATAAGGCCCTTCATGGCCTATTCGGATGCCTTATGGAGCTCGACCAGCTGCTTCAGCTGGTCGCTTAGGGGCACCGGGTGTCTGGCCTCAGCATACTGGGACCAGAACACCTTCTCCGTCGAGCTCCCTTCCTCGGCCCGGTAGAATGCGGCGGCATCGGACACACTGCAGGGCAGATCTGCGAAAGCTCCTGGAGAGCTCCGGATTCGAGTAAGTAACATGTAATTTACTTTCAAGTGCTTGCTTTGCATAAAGAATGCCTTACCCGCCGCTATCTTTTTCATTGCCTCAATTTCCTGGAGGGCTTTTCGGGCTTCGGCATTGGCAGATTTGGTGCTTTCAAGTGCCGAGGGAAGCTCGGACTCTCGAGTCTTTGAGTCGAGCTCTAGACTCTCGTGTTTTTTCACAAGAGCATTGAGCTCTTGCCGCACCTCCGCCACCTGCGCCTCTTGTTTCTCCCGCTCGATGTGCTCCACGGCCGCATTGTCTTCGGCCTTGGACAGCACTTCCTTCAGGGTCGCCACCTCGGTGGTGACCCATGTAAACACCCAAGTTGGTCCTATCATTATTTGCAACCAGGTATTTTTACATACTTATATAAGGTACTACCTACCTTCCTTGTCCTCGAGCTGCCTCTTGGCACGGCCGATCTCGTTCTCGGACCGCTCGAGGCTCTGCTTCAATGCATCGACCTCCGCAGTCAGTGCGGCAGAGGTCAGCAGCGCAACCTGCATTCCCATATTGACATATTTATGTTAGACTCCTGTGTATATCTTTTTAGATCCTCAGTCTGTCTTTTCTTTCCGAACACCAAATTGAGCATCAGCGGCTACTATTTATGCGGTAATATTTTTACATGTTTTAAATACATACCTCGAAACATGTTAGAAGGCTGGCACACGCTTCT
Organism: Triticum dicoccoides; assembly: GCF_002162155.2. Classification (NCBI taxonomy): domain Eukaryota; kingdom Viridiplantae; phylum Streptophyta; class Magnoliopsida; order Poales; family Poaceae; genus Triticum; species Triticum dicoccoides. Next base: position 37,126,325 of record NC_041381.1, on the reverse strand, counting down.
GTCAGCCCGCTCCTTGCGGACTGAACCTTCTGGATCACCGCACTCATAATAGTGCGGTGCTCCTCGTCGATGGAGGCGTCGTTAAGCACCTCCAGCAAATTGTCCGGCGCCTCCGGTTGGACGGAGGCCGCCGGCGTCGTAGGCTTGCCCTTCTTACGGAGGGGCCACCTGCCGGAATCTGAAACCGCTGAAGGTTCCGCTGCGGTGTCCGGCCCAGGGCCGGACTTAGATCCCTCTGGGGTTTTATCCCCTTTGGGCCTGGAGTCCGGGAGGTCGCCTTGTGGCGCCTCCAGGACCACCTCCTCCTGGCTTAGCCCCTTGTGGGACTCCACCTCGGCGTCGTCCATAGGGTGAGGGGAGGTAGCAGTCGGGAGTGAAAGACTATTCACCTCCGACGAATCCATGGAGCCGCTCGACAAATCGTCGAGCTGAGCCTTGGGCGGACTGCATGATTATATTCGGCTTCAGAAGGTACTGTGCAAATAAAGGAATGCCATGAATTATTCTGGTATCCGGATACTTACGATTTGGCCAGGGGCTTGGCCCTGGATGGCCACTCCTCTCCGCCGTCGTCGGCGTCGGAGGCGTAGTCCGGAAGAAGGGTCTTCCCCTTCTTGGACCCTCCGGCCTCCCCAGTTGGGGCGGCCTTCTTTTTCTTTCCTCCCCCTGTTGGAGGGGGGAGGCTTCTTCTTCCTCCTCCTCGTCTTTGGAGGAGGAGTGCGCTTCGGGGTCGTCGGGTGATGAATCCGACACCACTAGGCGCCGGGAGCTCTTTCAAGTTCCCGTGGCCTTCTTCTTGGCCTTCTTCTCGGGCACCACGTGATGTGCCGGGACCAGCAGCTTCATCAAGCGTGCATCAGTTGGGCCTTCGGGAAAAGGAGCCGGACAGTTAAACTGTCCGGATGTCTTCTCCCAGTCCTGTCAAAGGAGCGGGAGCTTAGATCCTGCATAGAGCCAAACTATGGAAAACAAGTATCCTGTAAAGGGTAAAACAAGCTTACCGCGCTAGCTTGGTGCTTTGCGCAGAATCTGCGATCCTCGGTGATGGGTGCGGGAACCTCGGAGCTCTTGAATAGCACCTTCCAGACATCTTCATGCGTTGTGTCGAAGATCCTGGACAAAGTTTGGTGTTGGGCCGGGTCGAACTCCCACAAGTTGAAAGCCCGTCGTTGACATGACCTGGACTACGTTGACAAGCTTAACCTTCTTGTCCACCAAGTTTTGGACGTAGGTTTGGAGTCTGCTCACCTCTTCCGGATTACCCCACGACAAGACCTTCTCTTTCCAGGAGGTGAGCCGTGTGGTGATGTCAGATTGGAATTCGGGGGCCGCTGCCCATTCAGGGTCACGCAGCTCGGTGATGTAGAACCACCCCGATTGCCACCCTTTGATGGTTTCCACAAAGGAGCCCTCGAGCTAGGTGACGTTGGGCATCTTGCTCAACATGGCACCTCCGCACTCCACTTGCCGGCCACCCACAACTTTCGGCTTGACATTGAAGGTCTTCAGCCATAAGCCGAAGTGGGGCTGGATGCGGAGGAAGACCTCGCACATGACGATAAACTCCGAGATGTTGAGGATGAAGTTCGGGGCCAGATCGTGGAAATCCAGGCCATAATAGAACATGAGACCCCGGACAAATGGGTGGAGTGGGAAGCCTAGTCCGCGGAGGAAATGGGGGAGAAACACCACCCTCTCATGGGGCCTAGGGGTGGGGATGAGCTGCCCCTCATCTGGGAGCCGGTGCGCGATGTCGTTGGACAAGTATCCGGCTTTCCTCAACTTTTTGATTTGCCCCTCCGTGACGGAGGAAGCCATACACCTTCCTCCCGCTCCGGACATGGTTGGAGAAGGTCGAGGTGGGAAGTGCGGACTTGGACGCTGGAGCTCAAGTGCGCAGGAATGGATAAGCGAAGGAGGAGGAAGGCGTAGATGGAAAGGGTGGATCCTTATCCCCTTGTATGGGCGGCCGAAACTATGTGCCCCCACCAGCCTAGTAAAACTCGCTTATCTCCCAAGCGCCGTGATTAATGGCATGGTTGGTTTACCCACGCCCGTATTGATGAGAATCCCGTAATAAGGGGACACGATCTCTGCTTTGACAAGACGTCCCAAGGAAACCGCCTCGCTAAATGCGCTGAGGCGGGAACGGTTCGAATAATGTCTTGGCCGTGGCATGATGTCATGCTGCGGGATACATCAGCAGATTAGATTTGTATAAATATTATTCTCTCTATGGTGGTATGTGGAACTTATTTTGCAGAGCCGGACACAATCCTTGTGTTCAACATCTTCTATGAAGTATTCGGAGGAGGAACCCGCCTTGCAATGTCGAAGAAAATTTGCGCGCCGGACTCGTCGTCATTGAAGCCTGGTTCAGGGGTACTGAGGGAGTCCCGGATTAGGGGGTGTCCGGGTAGCCGGACTATGACCTTTGGCCGGACTCCTAGGCTATGAAGATACAAGATTGAAGACTTCGTCCCGTGTCCGGATGGGACTTTCCTTGGCGTGGAAGGAAAGCTTGGAGATACAGATATGTGGATCTCCTCCCATTGTAGCCGACTCTGTGTAACCCTAGCCCTCTCCGGTGTCTATATAAACCGGAGGGTTTTATTCTGTAGGACGAACAACAATCATACCATAGGCTAGCTTCTAGGGTTTAGCCTCTCTGATCTCGTGGTAGATCTACTCTTGTACTACCCATATCATCAATATTTATAAAGCAGGAGTAGGGTTTTACCTCCATCGAGAGGGCCCGAACCTGGGTAAAAACATCGTGTCCCTTGTCTCCTATTACCATCCGCCTAGATGCACAGTTCGGGACCCCCTACCCGAGATCCGCCGGTTTTGACACTGACACCCCCACTTCAGGCCCTAGGTGGTCCATGAGGTGAGTCTCTCCGTGGGTCCGGATCTAAAATCGGGCTTGGCCGCCCAGTTGGCTTCGAGGGGTTCGGTGATGTAGAACCACTCATGCTGCCATACCTTGACAGTTTCCACAAAGGCCCCTTTTGGTGCCAGGTGGAGTTCGGGAGCTTGCTCACCATGGCTCCGCTGAAGTCTGCGTGTTGTCCATTGACCACCTTCGGCTTTATATTGAAGACCTTGAGCCATAGGCCGAAGTGTGGGGAGATGCGGAGGAAAGCCTCACACATGACTATAAAAGTCGATATGTGTAGGACAGAATTTCGGCCTAGATCATGGAAATCTAGCCCATAGAAGAACAAAAGGCCCCAGACAAAGGGGTGAAGGGGAAATCCAAGCCCTCTAAGAAAGTGAGAGATGAACACAACCCTCTCACCGGGCCCTGGAGTAGCGATCACCTGACCTTTTCAGGGAGCCGGTGCACTATGTTTGCAGAAAGATACCCGCGCTCCGGAGATCCTTCACGTCTTTCTCAGTGACGGTGGAGGCCTCCCACTTGCCCTTGGAACCGGATCCGGCCATTGCCAGAGAAGGAGGCAGTGGTGGAGAAGATGGGAGTTGCGGGCGCTGGAGCTAGGAGATTGGGAAGCAGAGGCTAGAGGAAAGCGTGAGGAAAAAGGAGGCGTCTTTATCCTGTTATAGATGGTAGAAATACCACCCCCCTCCCCGCACACACACACATAGGCCATGAAACTCGCCTGTTCCTGACGAAATCGTGCGTAAGGTGTCGTTGGGTTACCCAAACCATATTGATGGCGATCCCGTGTTGGGAGGGCATGATCTCTGTTTCGACAAGACGTGCCAATGGAGGCTATGCCTCGAAACACGAAACAAGAGCCAAGAAAACAGTTCGAAATGTTAAAGGATCAACTGTGACGTTTTGCCAAAAAAAGTTGTCAGTAAAGACACTGATTATTGGTCAGTAGAAATCAATGACGCCCCAGGTACACATTCTTCCTGAATTTTTCCAAATATATACTTTCGGTGTCATCTATACAATGCGTAGGTCAAATTCCTGCTAGCATTAGAGCAGAGATGGTTACTGAGAGGTTACTGAGAGCAGAGAGTAGAGATGGTTACAAACAGTAACACATGTAGGTCAAATTCCTACTAGCTGTGTTCATCCCACACACATAGACCTTGCCATTCAACTAATTGCCTTAGGTACACATCAATGTCATTGCCAGGGTGCTTAGGTCCTTGGATGAGCACTAGCATCATAATGAACTTCCGCTTCATGCAATCAAGGAGGAAGGTTATACATACATAGAGTCACGGTCCAGGTGCTATGATTGCTGCTCTTCTCCCCAAAAGGATTAATGCAATCCGCGCATAAAACAAATCATACATTCCTTGTGTCACCTTCAAAGTCCTTTCAGTACTTTCTCTCGATTTTTCTCCACTGCGACCGGTCAGCGGGTGCTCTCAACTTCCCGTCTTTCTTACGGTCCTCTTTGTTTCTCAACATCGGGTGCCAGGTGGAGTTCGGGAGCTTGCTCACCATCGCATCAACTTGGCATGCTCTTTGTTTCTCAACTGCATCAACTATGACCCACCCCTCTCGTCTGAGCCATCAGGCAAGCCAACCCCCTTTGATCATCCCGATATTGCCCATTCCCTTCTCTCTTATGCTTGCATTAGAACTGCTACTGTTTTTGTATGTTCCTATTCTGTTGCATAACCTGTTGTTGTTACCTGCTTCCATACCTTACCTGTTTATCCTAAACTACTTAGTATAGGTTGGTTGAGACCCACCAGTGACCCCCACCTTATCCCTGTTGCCCCTGCTGGATTGTCAAAAGACCTGATCAACGGGGTCGAAGACCAGGCCCTGGCACCGCACATCACTTTTTCTTAGTTGCTCGACACTACTGGGTTACTATCGAGTGCCGAGGGTGATACCTCAATAGCACTTCTGGTGTTAACCTTGTAGGTTAGTTCATCCGTTATGGTCATGGAGGGTGATTCCTCCTTCTCCACTCCCGATAATGACACTGTCGTGCAACTCCTCAAGAGTGGACCTCGAGGGTGACTCCTCCTTCGTTCACCTTGATGATAACATTAGGTGGAATACCATCGAGGTTGATTCCTCAGGGTTCCCTTTGGTGTTAGACACACGGTTACTATGGTTACTATGACTTTACACTGAACCATGTTACTAAAGACGGGTTGGCCCTGAGGGGTACCGGCGCGAGCTTAATTGCGAGTGATGTGTAGTCGGGTTGACCTGGAAGGTGCACGCGAGATAATTACGAGCCATGGCCGGGCATTCTTAGCCCTTGCCGCAAGTCCTCGAGATGGGGTGATGCGGTCACATGATCGTGAGTCTCTGCTCGTTACCGCGCGTTCCGAAGAAACTAATGGTCTGGATATTTGATCCGAGTACTTTTTGCACTAACTGCCACGGGGGACAAGATATGGGCAACCGGCATCGTAGTATCAGCCGAAGCCTTCCGGACGTTAGAGACTTAGTGGCGCGCGCCGGGTTGGACTAGAACACCTGCAAAAGTATGAGGGGGCTAGGTGTGCTCGCCTGCCGCGTTCGCAACATGCAGGAGTGCAAAGGGCGACGGCCCATGACCCCTGCGTGCTTAGGATTTAGACTGGCGTGCTTACCTCTCTGTCAGGCCAAGGTAGGGCTGCGATGTGTTGATCTTCCGAGGCCGAGTAAGACCCAGGAAAGTGTGTCCAGCCAGAGGGATCGAGCGTGTCAGGTTCTGTGGTGCACCCCTGCAGGGAAGAAAACATCTATCGATAGCCTGTCCTAGGGTAACGGACACTTGGAGTTGTATCCCGATCGATACAACTAGAACTGGATGCTGAGCCATGTAATGGATATGATGCTCCGGGAGTCGAGAAAGGATCCCGGGGCGTTGACAACAATATAAATATGACTTATGTTATACTACTCTACTCCCTCCTGTTGCTGCAAGACGGTGGTTTCTAGAAGATGCTAGTCTTCGAAAGGACTAGCTTCTCCCCCTCTTATTCTGGCATTCTGCAGTTAGTCCACAGATACTACCCTTTTCATTGATATTGATGCATAATTAGTATAGATCCTTGCTTGCGAGTACTTTGGATGAGTACTCACAGTTGCTTTGCTATTCCTTCCCCCCCTTCTTCTTCTTTCTGGTTGTTGCAACCAGATGGTGGAGTCCAGGAGCCAGATGCCACCCCAGTCGACAACTACTACCCTGAAGGAACCTACTACTACATGGAGACAGCTGACGAAAGGAGTAGTTAGGAGGTCCCAGGCAGGAGGCCTTGCCTTTTCAATCATGTTGCTTTTGTGCTAGCCTTCTTAAGGCAAACTTGTTTAACTTATGTCTGTACTCAGATATTGTTGCTTCCGCTTACTCTTGTGTATTCGAGCTTATGTATTCGAGCCCTCGAGGCCCCTGGCTTGTAATATAAAGCTTGTATTATTTTACTTGTGTCTAGAGTTGTGTTGTGATATCTTCCCATGAGTCTGTGATCTTGGTCGTACACATTTGCGTGCATGATTAGTGTAGGGTCAAATCAGGGGCGTCACAGCTTTGTGTTGCCATCTTCGCAATTTGGGTACAACCCTATTTTGTGATCCTCTAACATGTGATCGAACTTCAGTTTCTCCTTTTCACTTTGGCATTGTCTCTTTGAATCAACAATGACCTGAAGAATATCATCATCGCGCACATCTGCTGGTTCCTCTTAATCTTCAGCTTCCCCCATTGCAGCATCACCGTATTCAGGGGGTACATAGTTGTCATCATCCTCTTCTTCTTCATTGTCTTCCATCATAACCCCTCTTTCTCCGTGCTTGGTCCAAACATTATAGTGTGGCATGAAACCCTTCAAAAGCAGGTGGGTGTGAAGGATTTTTTGGTCACAATAAGACTTCGTATTCCCATATCTAGGGCATGGACAACACATAAAACCATTATGCTTGTTTTCCTTAGCCACTTTGAGAAAATTATGCACGCCCTTAGTGTACTCGGAGGTGCGTCTGTCACCGTACATCCATTGCCGGTTCATGTGTGTGCATTATATATAATTAAGTGTGTCAAAAACCATTACAGAACATCATGAATAGAGAAGTGACCAAATTAACAGAAGTTCATCATCACAACTAAAGTTCATACATATTTCTCATTGAACAACATATAGCTCTCTCGATCATCTAATTAAACCATACATAGAAACTATGTAAAACATTTTAATGCAACAACAAAGAGATCATAATCGTAACTAAGGTAACAATTGATCCAGCAGCATAATGATACCAAGCCTCAGTATGGTTGGCATATTTTCTGATCTTTCTAATCTTCAAGCGCATTGGATCCATGTAGATCTTGTGACATCCGCAACATGCAACTCCAATTCCATCTTCTCCTCCTCAGTTCTTTTCAATTTTTTCTTCAAGTAAATGTTTCCTTTTCAACTAAATTCAACCTCTCCACAAGAGGATCGGTTGGAATTTCTGGTTCACATACCTCCTAGATAAAAACATCCATGTCACGTTGGTTAGCATAATTGTCATAAACACTAAAATATAGTTATAAAAGATAATATACCACATATGAATCATAGACAGGACGAGGGCCGACGTGGACAGATACCAAAACCATCGCACTACATAATAACAAACAATAATAAAAGTAAGAAAATTATGCAAATATCTATCTAAATGATACAAGTAAGATTTTTTTTCTTTTAGAAAGAAGATAAGAACAAGAGGCTCACCACGGTAATGCGGGCGACGAGTTCGGCACGGGTGATCGACGGTGATGAGGACGGGGACGGGACAGGATGGACCGGAAAACCTAGAAAAATCTTGAGGAAAATGGAGCTTGGAGAAGGAGCTTCGAGAGGAGAAAGCTTAAGTGTGGCTCAGGCATTTCATCGAACTCCTCATGTGAATAGGAGGTGAGCTAGAGCACCGCAAAGCTCTCCCATGGCTGGCCAAAAAAATACAGCGATGGGTCTGCTCGAGGGCAGCGGCGGGGGGTATATATAGGCCTCTCTTTAGTCCCGGTTTGTGGTTAAAACCGGGATTAAAGGGCAACCTTTGGTCCAGTTCCAGCCACCAGCCGGGACCAAAGGTGGTGGGCCAGGACTAAGGGCCATTGGTCCCGGTTCGTGTCTGGAACTGGGACCAAAGGGGTCAGACAAACCGGGACCAATGGCCCCAAGGCCCGGCAGGCCCCTGGCCTCATGAACCAGGACTGATGCCCCCGTTGCTCCCGGTTCGTCAGTGAACCGGAGTTAATGACCTTTTCTGGCCTGGACCAAAGCCCTATTTTCTACTAGTGTAATAGCGTTTTCCTTGGCCATCCTTGCCTTCCCATACTTGGCCGGATATCCGAATAGTTCCTCAATTAAAGTTATGAGAAACTTGACCTTCACGGTTGGATCATGTGCTATTTGATTCAACAATTTGTAGCCTAGATACTTAGACATGAGTTTACGGTGTCCATTGCTTCGGTCGGCCTTATCCGGGGGTACGCACGTGTGAGTGGAATCACAACTCTTCAACACCCATTGCCCAGTTTCATTCATTTTTCTACCACATACCCTCCAGGGGCAACCTTCTTCGTCATATTTGACTATGTACTGAACATTTTGATTGGAATGACCAACAATAAAGGGCGTATGGTTCCTAATGGCGTAGTCACACATAGAACCAAACCTGATGCCTTTCTTCGTATTAGCATTCTCATCCTCATTTTGTGGCCGAGGATCACCAACCTTAGGGCACGGTGTTGTCTCAAACAAGCCCAATCTCATCCCAGCATCAATGATGGCCTTGTCCGCAAGACTAACATCCCTAAACAACGACGACCCTCTTTCCTTGCAGGCCACCTTCTTGTAGATTTCATTTTATTGCGCCGTCAACCCATGCTCATCGAATTGTTCATCTGGACCCTCATCATGCGAGCCATACGCACACACACGGTTATAAGGGAGGGTGCGGTCCATGTCTTCTTGTCGCACAATGACATCCAAGTTACCAATGGAATTGTAATAAATCTCTTCATTCTCCGCGTAAGCATCTTGAGCAACAATAGCATCATCATCAACATGACCACTAGCATCTTATTGAACAAGAGTAATATCATCATCTCGGCACTACCATCATGTATATGATCTTCATTGGGTTGGCTACTTGGTGGTAGGCTAAAACAATTGAGGACATACACCTCGGCACTACCATCATGTATTGGGGAGGATACATTGCGGTTCATATCAATTTGCAAGGGAGTTGGATCAACCTTTGTGGCAAATATCTCAAGAGACTTGTCTTGGGATGCGTCTAATTTGTCCTTGTACACATTGCAATGCAATTGGTAGGTGATGGACATACTATTTAATCGAGACTTCACTTCCAATCCAACATCATACCTCCCAATAAGATTAACCTTGCCATTTGGGTCATTCCAATGTAAGACGCTTCTCACTTTCACTACAGGATCATCAAAGCTTGGACTTGTGTCAAAACTCATAGAAACTTCCCTTTCATCGTCTTTTCCAGTCATAAATGCCGACTTTTCCAAATAATGAACATTTACGAGCTTATGCATCTAAGAAAAATGGAAACAATAAAGTCATCCATATATGTCCTCCAACCAATTCAAATGGAGCAATCACATAATTTATGCACACATTAGACAAATAACTTCTATTCATATTTAATTTCACCTAAACCCTAACCATAACTATAATCTTAACCCTTATACTAAACCTAACACTAACACTAACCCATAACATTACCACTATTAGCCCTAACCCTACGCCAGCACACACATAGACATAAATGCATCATAAATGTGCCATTAATGCATCATAAATGCACACAACAAGATCAACACCTAGGTTTGCAATAAATTGAGCAAATGCACACACCAAACAAAGATTTCAACCAACCAAAATGAGGGGACTTGAGAGAGGTACCTTGGGTGATAAAAATGCTCCGGATCCATCGGTGAAATCTCAAGCAAATGGAGTGGATCTAGGGGGTGTTTCGGTGGGGGGAGAGAGAGGGGAGGAGCTCACCACAGAGAAGAAAAAGAATGGGCAAGAAGAGTGGTGGTGGGCCCCACACACCAGCCCCTCCCAACCTTATCTACCCCATGAGCCTACCGCCATGGCCCCTGGCCGTAGGTGTTAGCAGCCTACCGACAGGGTCTGTGGCGGCAGGTCCATTTTCCACGTCAGCTGCAACAGACGGCCATTAGGTGACGTCCCGTCACATACCGCCAGGGACCCCGACGGGTAGGTTGTGGCGGGCTACTGCCAGGAGCCCTGGCGGTAGGCAAAAGGGACAAATCCCAAAAAAATCATAAGGGGGTCATCGAAATTAGTCCAGAAAAGGGTCAAAAGTCAAAACACAAAAATATTCCGAGTCCCGCCAGCCCTGAATCCTTCTTCCTCTCACCCCCTTCTCCATGCCCAACGCATGTACGCCCGCCTGCAGTAACTCCTCTGTTCTTTGAATGTTCGGTAGCTCAATTACCCAGAGCATCTCCAGCAGTGGCTATAAAAAACGCATGCGCGGGGAAACGTTGGTTATTGCGCGCGTGCGGGGCTGTTTCACGCGCTCCAGCGGGCCCGTGAAATTCAGGCGCGCGGGAAAGGATCACGCGTGCGCGGAAAAGCGGCCGGACGCGCGCTAGTTTCTGCGTGTGTCATTCGGCGTGCATTATAAAATCCAGCGGCCGCCACGAGCCCTCTCAGCATTGTCTGCCTCGCCACGTGCCTCTGCTGGTCTCTCCCCGCCTTTTGTCGCCTCCGTCGCCGCCGCGCAACCATGCCGCCGCGCCGCCGGGGAACTTCGAGCTACCGCGGCGTGCGCACGCGCCCCTCCGGCACCTTCTCCGCCTAGATCTAATTCGGCGAGATGTGCCTCGGCCTCGGCACTTTCGACACCGCCCATGTGGCCGCCTGCGCGTACAACGCGGCGGGGTGGCACCTCCGGCAGCCTCGTAGGGACATGAACTTTCCTGACGTGCCGATGCGGGAGCGGGAGCGGGCGCAGGAGCTCACGCCTCCCCCATGGCTTATCAACGATGAGGATCGTCACGACAACCTGAGGCGGGAGCACCGTCTTGGCATTGCCGAGTTTGACGAGGAAGCCATGGCGATGTGGCGCCAACGCTTCCCGCGGGACATCATCAACGAACGTGAGTTCTATGCGCAAAGGAGAGCGGAGCGAGCCGCCTATCGCGAGGACAGGCGTATGTGGAAGGAGCTAGGAGCAGCGTCGACCTGAAACTCCGACGACAATCGATATCTGGACGCCTTCATTGAGATGTCAGAGGATAACATCACCAAGGCGAAGTCGGAGTAAGAGGACGACGAGTAGTAATCAGCGTCGGAGTAGATGAACTATCCTTTTGAACTATTTATGTTGGACTAGCTATGTATCTTTTTTTATGTATCGTTTTATTATCTATGTACTGTCGTTTTTGCATCCATATGTGTATCGCGTGCTGTATTTTTAGTGCTTCTGCGGGAGCACTGCACGCGCAATTTATTGCAGCGGCCGCTAGGGCCAGCGCTCCGCGGTGCGTGAAAAGTTGCTATATCCGGCGCTGTAAACATATTTAGCGTGCCGAGCGGTTGCGCGCCCGTTGGACATGCTCTCAGGAGTCTTTCTTTATGTTCTTCTTTGTATGTCTACTACGTACAGTAGGTGTATTGAGTACTGTTCTATCCTTGTACTGTTTCCGTCAGCCATTTTTTGTTGTATGTACTTCGTTAGTAAATGCCCTAATATTTCTTGTATAGGAAGCGTTTATTTGGTACTACACTGAGTTGATGTGAAATCCTGCAATAATTTGTAATAATCATCTAATTTTGAGTGACATTTACTGGAAGGTTTTTTTAAGGAACTTCTGGCAAGAAATACAGAACTGTGTCATTCAGTGCTGGACTTCTGTTATTGGCAAGAAATACACTAATGTGTAGCTCACTACTGAGGTAACATCAAATTCGTCTAAAACTTGTTCTCTCATGTAGAAGTAAAATGCTCTTTCAGAATTCAGTTATTTGTGTCAGTTGATATTCTTCCGTTTAGAAAACTATGATTGCTTGCTCTTTATGCTAATCTGAAGTAGTTTATAACCATATTTATTCTGAGCATTGGCAAGTCCGCTTACATAAATTCTTCTATTTTGCCATTGCAACGAGAGGAAAAAAAATATACATGCGGTGCCTATGGAGAACTTGGACTAATTGATAATATACCCATCTTGGGCACTATACATCTATTTCATATCAATGTTTGCTAGTGACGTTGTGATAGTTAGTGCTTCATACTCCACATTTGTTTCGTCTTCAGACAAATTGAGAACCATCTATCATATCATTCACCTTTTTGTAAAATTCTGTTATTGTTTTTAGAAAAGCTACTTTCTGTCTTTGAGTGCCGGTAAATCTAATTTAATTTTTTATCCATTTACATATTTCTAGTACCGCAGATGTTTTTTAAGTGATTTCTTGGCCGTTCATATTTCAAGCTCTAGTTTTTAACTTCATATTGAATCAGCCATGGTAAGTTAAAGTTAAAAATACGTATTGATATATTTGATTCCCAAATTAGGTTTCTCACCACCGTAAGCTCATAATCTATGCACGTGAATTCTTATATAGGGTTGTAATATTTGTCAAGACGTGCATGCACGTGCATACTTACTAGTCATGCAAGTTGTACAACAATGAATAGTAGTACCCATGATTAGATCAATCACAGAGACAGGGAGAACAAACCTATGGTTCGATGGTTATGAGGACAATGTTATTCCAAACTCACCAGGGTTCAAGTACTAGATTCGACACTGGTACTCGCATTATCTTGAATTTATTTCAGTCCTTCCGACGATGTGCGTTCGGTGAGAATAGATATTCCCGTCTAGTGCGAAGAGGTCTGTGGCAACTTCCTGAATCTCAAGATGATGTGTCGGCTCATTTTCTTGAATGTGCACATAAGGGTAGGATATGCGTGTGTCGTTCACAATGATACGTGTATGTATGTTTGTACTATATTAAAAAAACAGGCATAGGGAACACAGTTACTCACGGTATTTTTGAAAAGGGGCGCTTTATTACTTAAAAGATTTAAGTATTACACCCGGCCTCTGCATAGCTAAGATGCACACAGCTAAACAATGTCCTCTCATACAAACGAAAATAAGATGAAATACAAAGAACATAATACGTATAAAGTCTAAAGCGGAGGGGGGCCAAATTTAAGATCAAGCTGCCACCCATGTTGGGTAAAAGTATCCCTTGCCGTAGCCTCCAATCGTGTACAGGCCTCCATAAACAGGTCTCGATTCTTCCCTCGTCGTAGAGATGACCATAAACGAAGAGTCCCGGTACATTTGTAGATAATCTGAATAAGAGAAGTACTTTTATCGATAAAAACCTTATCATTTGTACATAGCCAAAGTGACCAAATAACGACAAACGCACCTTGAGAAGAGTTCTAAACCTATGATCAATACCATGTAGCCAGTTGCCAAATACATTAGCAACACTACAAGGAGGATACAAGCCAAAAGCTATTTGGATGATTGACTATATAGAACGAGCCAATTTGCATTCGAAGAATAAGTGCTTTATTGTCTCGTCATGGTGACAAAAGACACATTGCGTACTTCCATGCCAATTCCTCTTAATAAGGTTATCTTTAGTAAGCATGACTCCGCGGCGAAGATACCATGCAAAGATTTTATTCTTAAGAGGTATCTTCATCTTCCAGATCTTGTTATTATCCACTGGCACATCAGACTGGATTAATGCTCTATACATAGACTCCACTGAGAACTGTCCATTCTTATGTAGGTTTCATCGGAATACATCAGACCATGTGACAAATGCATCATGGACAACCGTTGGAGTAGGATGTTCAACAATTGGAGTCTGGGTCTAATTAAATCCCTTCTGAACGTCACATTTGGTGGAAATGATTTTCATTACCGTGGCTATAGTATCACCCTTGTGACGCACAATATTGTATAGAGCCGAATATTTTTCCCGGAGAGTGGCATTTCCTAGCCACTTATCCTCCCAGAATCTAATTTCTGAGACGTCCTTAATCGAAAAGATACATAGCACAAGAAATATTTCTTCGTAGCCATTAGACCTGCCCAAAAGTGAGAATCCCCAGGCTTCCAGTATACTTGGGGTACCGCCTTGGAGCCCACATATTTCCTCCTGAGGAGGGTTTGCCATACTCCATCTTCCATCAGTAATTTGAACAACAATTTACCGAGTAGGGCCCTATTCTTAACCTCAAGGTCATGAATGCCCAACCCGCCTTGGTCATTGGGGCGGCAAACCACACTCCATTTAGCCAATCGATATTTCTTTGTCTCGCTATCTCCTTGCCAAAAGAATATTGTTCGGAAATAATGCAATCTATATAAAACTCCTTTTGGCAACTGGAAGAAGGAAATCATATATAGTACCATATTAGTTAGTACTGAATTTATGAGGACCAATCTTCCGCCTAGAGATAGCAGTTTACCTTTCCAGCTGCTAAGTCTTTTTTACAGTCTCTCCTCGACGTGTTTTCATTCAACATTTTTTGAGCCTCTGATAATGTATCAGTATCCCCAAATATGTGGTCGGAAACTGGCCCAACCCGCATCCGAACAGGTCGGGGTATAGACTATCTGCAGAAAATAAGTGTAGCATAAATGAATAAAGAATTTATAAAAAGGAATATAACCACACATGATAGGAGTATAATGGTAGAAAAAATTAAGCATAATGTACTGGACAAGAACCTAACCATATTATGAATTTTATAGTATACTTTCAAATTCAATTGTTATCCTTTATTGCAAGTAGATTAGATAATGCAGAAAAATAATGAAAAAAGGGAATATAAAGCCAAATAATAAGCTTTGATATTGCTCTAGTCTAAAATGGAGTAAATAAATTCTACAACACTATCTTGTCTCTGTCGAAATGTCTTCACCAAGGTTATGGTATCTGCTTCCCCACATTCATTATTGAAAAGAAAGTTGAATTCCTCATTTGTAAACACACAAAATAGGAGATAAAAAATATTTTCGCTGTAAATCACCAAAGAGACACTTCGCAAGCATGTCTCATATTGTCGTATACTTATAGGACTTACTTCCAATGTAAGAAAATGACAAAAATCAGCAACGACTACATTCATTATACGACAAGGCACCAAACTATTGATACCAATTGAAAAAAGATCAGCTTAGTAGATCAACCCAAGTAACTATTCAGTATTGACATCGACCAAGAAAAAAGGGTTAATAAGCTTTCACCAATAAGCCAACTGTTCTTCCAGTATACTCAAATCACATATTTCCTCCTTCTATTAACGTAACTTTGGCCAAGATCCGTTTTCAGGTTAAATTTCAAAGGCTAAAAGGAGCCAATTACTCCCAATTGTCATATAAAGATGCCTGGTGCACAATTCATCAAGGTGTGACCATGCAAAGAAAGATCTTGCCAGATCAAATATGAGTAAAAACGATGATTCAAGATGTCCTACATGATGATTTGAACCCAATTACCAAATCCAAATGGAAGCAAAAGCAAATTGAGGGTACGTTCATCTCATGACTTACCAAATAGCACATATCTTTTGTGGGAATAGCACATTAGCTTTTGACAATGATTCGGACAAGTATACTATTTGTCGTGGAATTGCCACGGCAGATGTCCTAGTGTGAGGGCTTAGTTATGAGGTCAATGCATCTATGTGGTACCTTGCAAGGGGTTGATCGGAATTGAGAGACGCAACACAAGACAAGAGTTTAGACAGCTTCGGGCCCCGGGAAACATCATCCGGTAATAGGCCTACATGTTGTTTGTGACTAGCTCTCATTATACTCATGAGGGAGTTGCCGCATAAGCCGGGTCCCCTTTAGTTGTGTCTAGCCTTAGAGATTATTTTCTTGCTTGTCCCTCTTGGGGTGCCTTGCCCCTCCTTATATAAGTTGAAGGGGCGGGTTACATGACTAGTCCTAATAGCATTAGGATTAGTCTATTACAAGTGGAGTCCTAGTCTTACGTACTTTGTAAGGGGATATTCCTTACACTTTCCTCTTAAGCTGGCCCATCATAACATAAGCCGACCTTCTGGGCCTTGGGCCTAGTCTTCTATCTGACCCGCTGTCGGGGCCATTAGTGAGTCGCCAGGCTTATGAGTCGTCAGACCAGTGAGCCGCCGGACTCGTAAATCACCAATCCGTTGGCGGATTACCAATGAAACGCCAAGTCCGGCCGGGTCATACTTCCGTCCGGGTCATACCGCGGGGTATATCCCCGACACCATCCGTTTTCAACTTTTCTGAAAATGAATTAGAACATCAATAAAGCTGCGTCAGGTTACAAAGTAAAGTAGTGCTACATCATGAGGTTGCAGTACGGAATATTTGTAGGTCAATAAAAGAAATTTACTGCTTCATCTATCGAGGTAAATGCTGACAAAACAATGGTTGGCAACACTCATGCATCAAAATGCCAGGAGTTGCAATGTAGTGCTTAAAGTGAAAATATACAAGATGGAAATAACTGATAATCATATAGTTAGTTCTCACATATCACACAACTCTGACGAAAGAAGACAAAAGCTTTGAGTATATCACTAATGTGGTATTTGGTTAGCATTCATATAATTTTCTCTAGACGATTATAATCAACCAGAATGGCCGATTAGGGCATTTGATATTATTTTCTATCTTATCATTCAGAGTTATTGATTTTTGACTTTTGCTTGGTTTTCCTATGTTTTGGAGGGATTTTTTGTGAAGGGTTTCTTTTCCGCCTGATGTGCTTCTATGCTCACGATTTCAGTTTCGGGAACCTTCTAGGTAGTTCCTGGACAGATTTTTCGGTTATGGAACCATGTAGGAGGTTCCTAAACCGGTTTTATGTTTTTTCTCCTACTTTTTTTCTTTTTATTCTTTCCTGTTTCTTTTTCTTCCTTTTCTTTTTTCTTTTTTTATTTTCTTTCTCATTTTTGACTTTATTTTTCTGTTTTCAATAAATGTTGAAAATTAGATTTTTTGCATTTAAAAAATATGTTCAATTTAAAAAAAACTATTTTCAAATTTCGTTGAGAAATCTTGTTCACAAGTTTTTATGAGCAAGCCGCATGCTTGACGCGAGAAGTGGTTCGAACAAGAGATGTGCGCCACCGGACGGCTAATAATGTTCGAACAAGAGATGTCCAGGCCACGTTAGAAGACCGACATCATCAAAGCCATAACTCCTTCCGCCTCTAGGGCTTAATTGTGGGACAGAATCATACGGAAACAAAATCTTGGAATATCGTCACAACGAAATCCTTAATGGAGAATTGGAATTTTCTGTTATGGCAACCTTCTAGGTTGTTCCTAGACGTTTTTTTCTTGTTTTTGAACCATGTAGGAGGTTCCTAAATAGGTTTTATGTTTTTTGTCTTTCTTTTTCGTTTTCTCCTTTTCTTCTTTCATGGTTCTTGTTCTTTCTTTTCTTTTATTTTCCTTTTTTTCTTTTTTCTGTTCCATTTCTTTCTTTTTTTATTTCCTTACTGATTTCGACTTTATTTTCTCTTTTCAACAAATGTTCAGAAATTAGATTTTTATTGCATTTAGAAAATAAGTTCATTTTCAAAAAATATTCCAATTTTGAAATTCGTTCAGAATTCAGTAAAAGGTTAATATTAAAGAAAATTTGCACTTCTTTTAAAAAATGCTCAGATGTTTCCAAAAAATGACCAATATTTTTAAAAAGTTTTGTAAATTACATAAATGTTCGCATTTTAATTTTGTTCAAAAATTCATAAAATATCTTGAATTGCAGAATATTTTAATGTTTCCAAAATTTCTTCATTTTTTCAAAATTTATTCACATATTAAAAAATATTTGGGAATTTCATAAAATGTTTTTGTTTTAAAAATATATATTTTCGGGAAAATTTTGCATTCTACAAAAATATTAATGTTTTAAAAAATTGTTCACATATTCGAAAATGTTTATGTTTTAATGATTGTTTGCGAATTTAAATAATGCTCAGATAATTCATAATTTCGGAAAATGAACATCTTTTTAAGATATTGTTCCTTATAAAAAACGTTTTGATTTTTCGAAATGAACTTCATAGTTTAAAAAAATATTCTTGTTTTCAAATTTGTTCCTTTTTCCGTAAAATGGTGGAGATTCCTGAAAAATGTTAACATATTTTGAGAGCCTGCATTTAAACAAAGTATTTACTATGAAGAAAAAATAAAAATGGTGTTTGAAATTTAAAAAATATGTTTAATATTTTGCTGCCTATCGTTTATACAAACGGAGCTGCCAGGTTTAGACAACAAAATCTGTGAACTACTGTGGCTAGGGACGTGGTTCACTCACGGAAGCTTGTTTGTTCGTTTCCACTCATGCATATTTTTTCTGAACTTTATTGTGAGCTGTACTTTAAGTTTGCAGCTCCTGTTCGTTTCTTTAAGATTCACATTGTTAAACTTGCACTAAAGTCATTCTGCCGCACTGACTAGCAGGGCTGGCCTGGCTGTCGCTCGTTGCGGCTTCAATTCCCATCTAGCGCTCTGGTTTTGTTTTTCACCGCGCTACCGCAAATGGGTCTGCCTGTGCGAATCGTGGACTATTTGCCACAATAAGCGGCATAGGAGGTCTTCACCTGCATAGAAGGCCGCATGCTTGATGCGAGAAGTGGTTCGAACGGCTAATAATGTTGGCAGCTGCTTCCACCTCCGAGGGCCTAATGGACGGACATCAGTTCTAGTCCTTAATGGAGAATCGGAATTTCCTTAAAGATGCGGAGGGGAAAGCTGTCAAGGCCAGGGCCAATGACTGGCATAATCAAAAGCCATAACTCGATCCACCTCTGATGGCTTAACGGTTGGACATCAGGAGTACACACAATCATACGTAAAAATAATCTTGGCACATTCTCACAAGGCAATCCTTAATGGAGAATAGGAATTTTCTTAAAGATACGGAGTGGAAACAACCACGGTCAAAGACAGACATCATCAAAGCCATAACTCTTTTGACCTCTGAGGGCTTAGAGCAAGTACAATAATGGGCTTATATCCCGCTTACATGACAATTTTGCCTATGTGGAGGAGAGAGACATTCAAAAGCTAGGAAAGTGGGCTCTAAGAGCATGGTTAATAGTATAACCGGCCACTGGCTATAAGATGTTGCCACATCATCTATAGCCAAGCTTATAGCCGGCAAATATGATAGTCAGATACAAATAAGTAGTACTTCTTTGATACATGACCAACCTCCCTCTCTCACAAAGTGTCTACGAGCACGTGCTACAGCCGGATGTTAGTTAGTAGCCCGCTTCTCTTCTCTCTCCGCTTCTCTCTCTGCCAACTGAGCAACAATATATTATTTTAAGGCTTACATCTCACCCACGTCACCTTATTATACTTGGCTATATGCGTGCTCCAAGGCAGATGCAATAAATGTGGGGAAAGAGTTAGAGAAAAGATGAAAAGAAGTACTAATTTTATAGCCAACCTTATAGCTAACCTTATTGTATGAGTGACTATATGTGTTGGCTATAGATGATATGGCAAATCTTATAGCCAGCAGTTGACTATATTATTAACCATCCTCCTAGCAAACGGGCATTAGTTGTCTACAAACAACCATGCAAAAACAAAATCTTAGAACATGCTCACAACGGAATCCTTAATGGAGAATCGGAATTTACTTAAAGATAAGGAGGGGGAAAGCTATCAAGTCCACGGTCAAAGACCGACAGCATCAAAGCCATAACTCCTTTCCACCTCTTAGGGCTTAAAGGGCGGACATTAGTTGTACACACAATCATATGAAAAAAACAAATCTAGGAACATCCTCACAAGGAAATCCTTAATGGAGAACCCGAATTTCCTTAAAGATACGGAGGGGAATGCTGTCCAGCCCACGGTCAAAGATCGACATCATCAAAGCCATTACCTCTTCCACCTCCAAGGGCTCAAAGGGAGATACACCAAGATGTCAATCTCATACTTTATACCAATCGTCAGAAAAACTACTGGGACGCCAAAGAAAACAACATGAATTGTCTTCTCAAATATATCCACTATATTTTGTAACCTTGATAATTCATTAGAATCACGCCTGCACATGAGAGGACAGCTGTATTAGATAAGCTTTGAAATGAAGATTTTGTCCTTCTTGTTAAGTAGAACTGGCTTAATTCACATACAAAAAAAAGTAGAGCCAGCTTATTGTTGAGTCGTATCTACAATCTTTACAGCGGTAGTAATATCGTTTATACCTTACAAACTCAAGAAAAGAATCCATGTCTTGGTTTAGCTTCTGGCGAATGGTGTTATAGTCCACGAGCAGACGATTTACTTTTTCCCTCTGTCTGGTCAGCACTTCTTCGGAATAATAGGAATCCTGAACAGAAATTCTCAAATAAGCTCGTAAGGAGACTGGTTATCTTTCTACAAGATCCATAAAGTCGAATTTAAGAGAATCGCACCGCACCGCGGGAGGATCAGATCTAAGCTGGTTTCGAACTGAACTTACGAAATACTAAAGAAATACGGTAACATACAGGAGGACCATTGGGCATGAGCACGGATTACAGCGCCGCAGGATCAGATCTAAGCTGGTTTCGAACTGAATTTATGAAATACTAGAGAAATACTGTTACTTACAAGAAGATTGTTGGGCATAAGCACAGAACCCACCACCGAAGACAGCGGCTTGCCAGGCCGCCTGATAGCACCAAGGGACGGCGTATTTCTCAAAAGAGAGCGCAGCGCCATTAGGTACTACTACAAGTTTAGTAGATCTGGCGGCGGCAGCTGAGGGCGATGGGTATATATCACATATGCGGCAGCGGTAACTTGGGTTGAGCGCCGGCGCATGCCCTCCTTCCTCGAAGTAAACAATCAGGCATTAAAAACACTTATACTTTGGAGGGTGGGGTTGGAGTGTGGCGGGCTGGACCAAAAGCTCCTAGCTCGCGAGCTTAATAATCACTTGATAGTTTGGCTCGTTAAATTCATAGCTCGCAAGCTTAATGAGCACTCGATAGTTCGGCTCGTTAAGCTCGTAGCTCCCTTCTTAATGAACAGAGCTAATCATTTATTTTAGCTTGTTGAGCTAACAAGTTTAACGAGCGAGCTAATGAGTTTCACGAGCAGTTCGTTAACCACGTTAGTAACAATACAACACATATTTTCATCTTAAGTGACAAACTTTTCATTTTATGACTGTGTGACTAGCAAAAGTTTGTAGTCGTGCGGTACCTTATTTGTGTCGCTGTCCGTGTTATTATTGCATAAAAATTGAAACGACACTAGTCGTCAGATTAGATGGATTAACACATAATCTGCATACTCGCAGCTGATTGGTAAAGGCATTAAGGAGAAATGCAGCATTTTTTTTGGAACATAGACGCTAGAGGCGTTCGGCTTTAAATTAATAAAGCCACCAGGCAGCATCCACACACAACTTAAGTCTTACAAACCAAATAAAACAAGTCTGCGGGCGGTAGGCTCTGAATAAAACTAGGAGGTGACAAACATTAGGTCTAAATCACAAAAGCGGAGCCTCAATAAGATAGATTTAAAGGTAGAAACTCATGGTCACGCAGTCGTCCTGTCTTGTCGCGCCTTCACCATGGTACTGTTGATCAGCTCCATCGTCTCCTTCATGCGTTCCTCCTCACACTTCTTCCCCAACGGCGCCCATACCTGAAGGAAAATGTGACATTTGAAGATGATATCAGCTGGGTGGACCGGAAACTTGTGCTCAATCGTAATTTTGTTCCGGACCGACCAAAGGGACAACAACAGCGCCCCAACGCATCCCCAAACTATCCTGGCATTAGCCCCACGCTGCGCCGTTAAGATAGAAAGTAAATCATGGCTAGATTGTGGATTTCAATTTTGTTTGAAAGCGTCTCTAACGGCACTCAAAGCAAATCTAGCGAGCGCATATCCAAAGAACACGTGGGTAGCGTTTTCCCCTAAACCGCAAGTTGTGCATGTTCCATCCGCCGGCCCATTGCATTTGGCCACATTGTCGGAGGTTGGTAAGCGGTTTCGAAACATCTGCCACAAGAAGATCTTGATTTTGAGAGGAATACCGGCCTTCCATAGCCCACTAGCTATGTCTAGCGTAGTACCCTCGGAAAGCTTGTCGTATAAGGACTTGACCGTGAACTTCTTGGAGGAGGTCAACTTCCACGTAATCGTGTTCGTCCCATTACTACGGGTCAATCCACCCAAGTCAGCCGCCAGCGAGTCCCAACTGGAGGTCTCCGTCGTGTCTAGAGTCCTAATAAAGGGGATATCGGGTGGATGGACACGTAGCGCATCGGCCACCAAAATGTTGGTGTCCATTGCCAGGTGGTACAGTTCAGGGTAGGATTGCCACAACGGCCCCTGACCCCACCAATGGTCGAGCCAAAAACGTGTGGACTTGCCGTCGTTCACACAGAACTGCGCACCCACGGTGAAAGCCGGTCGCACCGCTTGGACCCCATTCTAAAATGCCGAACCGTTGCTCTTAGCGTTGAACAAGTTCCCATCCGGGAAATATTTAGCCCGGAGGATGTTGGCCCAGAGTCCCGACTCATTTTGGGCCAGGCGCCACCACCACTTAGTAAGCAGGGCCACGTTCATGAGTTTAGAGTTCATCACACCCAGCTCGCCGAATTGTTTTGGCCTACAAACCGCTGCCCATTTCACTAAGTGGTATTTGCGCTTGGTCCCAGCTCCTTCCCAAAAGAACCGAGAGCGCGGAGTGTCGAATCTAGCATGAACCCCATCCGCTAGTAAAAACATTCCCATAGTGAAAAGCGGGAGGGAGGACAAGCTCGAGTTAGTGAGAATATGCCATGCCGCCGATGACATAAACCTGCGCCTCCAAGGGCTCACCCGATTTGCAACCTTCCCATATAGAGGCTCCCATTCCGCAATGGAGAGTTTCCTGGTCGAAATCGGTAGGCCAAGGTACTTAATCGGGAAGCTCCGCAGCCTGCAATTAAGTAGATTGGCAATCCGAGCCCTTTCAGGATCATCCACCCCGATGGTGATCACTTTGCTCTTCAAAAAGTTGATCTTAAGCCCCGATAAAATCTCGAAAGCGAGGAATAGTAGCTTTATGGTAGCTATGCTGTGATCGTCGGGCTCGAACAAGGGCATCGTGTCATCTGCGTATTGTAGGTGCATAACCCCACCAGGGATGAGATGCAGCATTAGCAGACCGTCCAATACAAAAATAGCAGAATAGGCGGTTACAGCCACACGTAGTCAACCTTTTTTTTTTTGAGGGAAAACCTGCTGCTCAAATAAGTTTACATCATTTGCCAAAGCATCTAAAATGAAAATAGGCGGATCCACATACCACATGGTGGTGAGAGGTCCCTCCGCTTGACTAGCTAGCAAATGAGCTACCATATTACTTTACCTAGGGCAATGAACAAAAGAGATGCTAGAAAAATTTCTTGCTAAAAAGCTACACTCCACATAGATAGCAGCTGCTACACCGCTCGAATTGCCATCCTCCTGCATGGTCTGAATTACTTCCATGCAGTCCAAATTGACAATGATATTGTTGCATCCTGAATTGCTTGCTTGCTTCGGCTGTCGGAGCGTCTGCTACGTAACTGACAGCACATGCACTCGCCGATATAAATCGGCCTTGTCATCAGGGATGACAGCTCCTGTCGCTCCTCCTCCCCCATCAATCGAGAATGCCGCATCAAGATTTAGCTTTACGAAACCATCACCAGGTCGTTCCCAGCTGTGTCTTCGCATCTTACTCGCCGGTTTTGCAGCTCTCGCATAATTTAGAACAACCGCAGCAATACCTTGCGCTGAGCGAGCAGTGCTCTGAACCGGTTCGCCCCGCACGATACGCCGCCTTTGCCATCATGTATACCAGCAGGTTGTCGCAAAACGTAGTCAACCTTGTTGGTCAGCAAGCACGTCCTCTCTCCCTTATCTCTTTTCTATCTCTTCCTCACTCCCATCTCTACCCCGATCCCAATCTCTCCATCTCCATTTTTTCTCCTATGCCTCCGCCTCAGCTCAATCCTGCAGCCTTGGTCCCCGAGCTCCACCTCCATGCCCACTTGACTCCAGCTGCAGAGCTAGAAGACTAGAGGTACATGTCCTCTGTTGGAAATATGAGCAATTTACCGAATGATTTTATTAACAGAAATACTAGATAAAGCATAACTAATATAGTAGTGATAAAGCAAGTCATGCGATTTGACAAAGAGAAGGTAAATAATATGTGCATATATGAGGTAGAACCGATCATCTCTAGAGCAGACAGTAGATCAAGATGCATATATGAGGTAGATCTTAACATGTGTAGGGCAAACACTAGAAGAAGCAACTGTGACAGGACCTCTAACAGGAAAAACAAGAACACGTACGAGACAGCAGCCGGAGCAGAGGCATTGGACTTGGGGTCGGTGTCCTCCATGTCGTCGAGGAGGTTGTCGACGTCGGGGAAGTAGTCGTCGTTGGTGAACTAGTCGTCGGACTCCGGGGCGTCCGTGACGAAGGAGTCAGTAGTCGCGCGGAGCGCTCCCCAAAAACCTTATCACCCTTCTCCCGTACAGGACTCAAAGAGGTGCGGTTTCGGATGCCTACTATCCCGACCTGCGGTGCACGCTGCAAGCCGGGATGGGGAAGATCGTAGCAACAACGCAGTGCTCAGGAACCGGTGGCGAGAGGAGGAAGTAGTTCTGGTGCGTCTCTCTGAGAGGAGCGACCTCCCTTTTATAGGCGCAAGAGAAGGAGGCGAGAGCCTGCGCCGGGAGCTGAAGGGAACGCGGGAGACGAAACGAACAGGCAGCAGCATAAGAGGCGCATCGTTCGGATTCAATGTCCGCTACAGAAAAAATGTTTCATCTTCCAAGTGACCTTTTGTATACCCGTAGTGCGTGGCAAAAATTTAGACATCTGCTCGGCTCATTC
This sequence comes from Triticum dicoccoides, assembly GCF_002162155.2. NCBI lineage: Eukaryota > Viridiplantae > Streptophyta > Magnoliopsida > Poales > Poaceae > Triticum > Triticum dicoccoides. Next base: position 37,101,447 of record NC_041381.1, on the reverse strand, counting down.
TCGCAACCCGCGTCGTGTCGCGTCGTGACGAGGCGTGGCGAGGCGGGCGGCGGAGGAGGAGTGCGCGTGGATGTCCCTCTTGTTCTCACGCTCATACAAGTGGGGAAAAAACTCCCTTATAAGGAGGTCCAACTCCCACTCAACTAGCAATGTGAGACTAAACTTTAGTAGTATCCCTTGCCTTGCATAAATGGGCTAAGTGGGCCTCTAGGATTTATTTAGGAATTTCTGAAATAGTTATTGGACTGTCCCAAAATAGACAAAATCCCAGCAATCCCCCACCAGATCCCAGAGGCACACAAAATTTGCCTTAGGTTCCAAAACACTGTTTTATATACCGGTACTGCAGTGGAGACTGTTAAGTTGAACTTCCACCTAGAACTCTATGCTACACTAGTAAGCAACTTGAACAGTGGACTGGGCCTTGAACTGCAAGTTTTTTGCGAATCTAGCTTCACACAAAGCCTTGACCTATACGTGGCTACCGTGGGTCTTCCCCGCGGGTGGAGCTTATGCGTCATACTTCGAGACCTTTCATGAGTTTACTAATAAGAACCCAACTCTCATAGATTGCGACGTTTAACAATCAGACTAATATAGGTGCGTTCTTAAAAAGATGTTCTGCAGGACAACATCTCTGCTTCAAAGAGCCTCTTAGAACACATTAAGATATACATCAACCTGCCATGCAGATTTAGGAGAGTATTGCATCTTCATGGAGTGGTATTTTTAATAGTAAAGGTACTCTCCTCCCAGTTGACGAACAACTTGTCTTCCACATCTAATTCATGGGATCTCCGATCACAAAGAATAGGTTACCACTGTGAACAACTCATATTGTGGGTCTCATGCCCATCTCCCTCGATGCATTATCTATCACATTATGTGATAGACCCTTAGTAAAAGGATCTTCCAGATTTTTAGACGTTTGGATATAATCGAATGCAATAACTCCGGAGTTTTTCATATTTCTGATAGACTTTAACCTTCTTTGAACGTGTCTTGATGACTTCATGTTATCCTTTGAGCTGCTCACTTTAGTGATCACAATTTGATTGTCACAGTTCATAAGGATACCCGGTACAGGTTTCTCAACTACCCGCAAGTCATTCAAGAGCTGACGAAGCCAATCTGCTTAGACCATAGCTGTATCTAGTGTTGTGAGTTCTGCTTCCATTGTTTACCTCGTTAAGATGGTCTGCTTGTAAGACTTCCAAGAAACAGCGCCACCTCCATGAGTGAATACATATCCGCTCGTGGCCTTTATCTCATCAGCATCTGAGATCCAGTTTGAGTCACTATACCCTTCAAGCACCTTTGGGTGCCCGGTGTAGTGAATTCCATAATTCGCAGTGCCTTTCAAATAACGCAAAACTCTCTCTAGAGCTTTCCAATGCACATCTCCTGTTTTGAGACAAACCGACTCAGTTTGCTAACAGCAAAAGAGATGTCAGGTCTTGTAGCACTGGCTAAGTACATAAAGCGAGCCAACAATAATCTGAGAATACTTCAATTGATCTCTAGCAATTCTTCGATTCTTTCGAAGCAGCACGCTAGCATCATATGGTGTTGGAGAGGGCTTGCAGTCACTATAGCCAACGCGACTCAAGATCTTTTCCACATAGTGAGATTGAAGCAATGTAATCCCACCATCATCTTCTCTCGACAACTTGATGTTCAGAATGACATCAGCCACTCCTAAATTCTTCATCTCAAAAAAGCGAGATAGGAAATCCTTGACCTCCGTAATAACATTCAGATTTGTTTCAAAAATCAGTATGTCATCAACATACAAGCAAAGCATAACTCCCTCGCCCCCACCGTGGCGATAGTACAAAAATTTGTCAGCTTCATTCACAACAAAGCCTACAGCTGTTAAAGTTCTTTTGAACTTCTCATGCCACTGTTTGGGTGCTTGCTTGAGTCCATACAAAGACTTCAGCAACTTGCACACTTTCCCTTCCTGCCCATCTATTACAAACCCATCTGGTTGTTCCATATAAATTTTCCTCATCCAACTCTCCATTTAGGAAAGCAGTTTTAACATCCATTTGATGAACGAGAAGGCCATGTGAGGCAGCTAGTTAAAGTAGAACTCGAATAGTGGTCAGTCGAGCTACAGGTGAGTAAGTATCAAAGAAGTCTTCACCTTCTTTTTGGGTATAACCCTTAGCCACGAGCCGAGCCTTGTACTTTTCGATAGTACCATCAGGTCTAAGCTTCTTATTGAATACCCATTTGCATCCTATAGGTTTGCACCCATAAGGACAATCAGTTATCTCCCAAGTTTCATTCGCCAAGATGGAATCCATCTCTCCACGAACCGCTTCCTTCCAGTAGTCAGCATCTTCCGATGCATAGGCCTCCAAAATAAAACTGGGAGTATCATCTATGAGATACACAAGAAAATCATCACCAAAGGACTTTACTGTCCTCTGTCTCTTGCTCCTAGTAGGAACTTTATTGTTCTCCTCCACAGGTTTTTCAGAGTGTTCCATCGAAATGGCAGGTTCCGTAATTGTAACTGGTTCCTGATTCGATGAACTAGGCATCTCATGATTAGATGAGGTAGCCATATCCTTCATGGGAAAGATATCTTCAAAGAAAGTCGCATCATTCGGCTCCATGATCATACCGACATGCATGTCAGGTACCTCAGATTTTACAACCAAGAATTTATAGCCAATGCTATGAAAGGCATATCCCAGGAAAACACAATCCACAATCTTTGGTCCAAACGTCCGCTTCTTTGGAATTGGAACATTGACTTTTGCCAAACAACCCCATGTTCGCAGATAAGAGAGTTTTAACCTTTTCTTCTCCCATTCCTCGAATGGAGTTATCTCTTTGTTCTTTGTGGGGACTCGATTTAGGACATGACATGTTGTCAATATCGCCTCCCCCCACCATGCGTTGGAGAGACCCGATGTGTCTAACATGGTGTTAACCAAATCAGTTAGAGTACGGTTCTTTCTTTCGGCCACCCCATTTGACTGAGGTGAGTAGGGAGGCGTCCTCTCATGGATTATACCATGTTCCGCACAAAAAGCATCAAATTCATTGGAAAAATACTCTCCACCATGGTCGGACCTAAGCCTCTTGATTTTTCGATCAAGTTGGTTTTCCACTTCATCTATATAGATCTTGAAAAAGTTCAAAGCCTCATCCTTAGATTTCAGAAGATACACATGGCAGTATCTAGTGGAGTCGTCAATTAACTTCATGAAATATTTCTTTCCACCTTTTGTCAAAACAACATTCATTTCACATAGATCTGAATGTATAAGTTCTAGTGGTGCAAGATTTCTCGTCTCCGCAGTCACGTGAGACTTACCAGGTTGCTTAGCTTGCACACACACTTGACACTTAGATCCCTTGACAGTGGTGAATCTAGGGATTAAATTCAACTTCGCTGGTCACGACATGCAACCAAAGTTAACATGACAAAGACGTGAATGCCACACATTTGATTCACTATTGTGGCAAATATTATTAACAACTTTATTGCAAACGTATGATAAGGATAAACGAAACAGGCCTCCTGACTCATAGCCTTTACCAACAAAGGTTCCATACTTGGATATTACAAATTTATTCGACTCAAAGACAAGCTTATAGCCATCTCTACACAGAAGAGATCCGCTAACAAGATTTTTATTGACGGAGGGGACATAATGCATGTTCTTCAGCCGCACGATCTTCCCCAAAGTAAACATCAGATCGACCGTGCCAACACAACAAACAGAAGCACTTGAACTATTGCCCATTAGCACGGTTGAAGTCCCTGCGGTCTGATAAGACGGAAACATGGAAATATCACCGCATACATGCACATTAGCACTCGTGTCAATCGACCAATCAGGAGAATGACATACTGAAAGAATAGTGGGAAATATACCATACCCAGCATCCTTCATGTCAGTGTCTCCAATGAAAACATTAGCGGTCTTGCCGCCTTTCCCAGGATGACGCTTGTCCTAGTGATTAGGAAAACTAGGAGCCCAATGATCAGGATCTCCACACACATGACAAGCACATTTCTTCTTGTCACTCTTCTTCTTGAAATTCGTGTGTTGCACAGCATTGTTCTTCCCATCAAACTTTGCTTTACCATCAAGCTTTCCCTTGTTCTTAAACTTGTGGGACTAGAAGTTTTTTCTTCTGTACCAGATTGGCACTAGATCCTCCCTCAATACCTCGAGCACGTGTGTCCTTTGCTCTCGCCTTTTCTTCCACATCAAGAGTACCAATGAGATCCAGAACGGAAAACTCCTGTCTCTTATGCTTCAGTAAGGTAGCAAAGTTCCTCCATGAAGGAGGAAGCTTAGTGATGATACCCCCGGCAACAAACTTGTCGGTAGCATGCAATTGAAGTGCTCAAGTTCTCTAGCAAATGACTGTATCTCATGAGCCTGCTGAACCACGGAGCGCTCTTCAGTCATCCTGTAATCATAGAATTGCTCCGTGATGTACAGCTCAGTGCCGGCATCTGAGACCCCAAACTTGGCCTCGAGTGCGTCCCACATATCTTTTCCATTGTCAATTGACACATAAGCATCAACTATGTTCTCACGAAGAACACTCAAGAGAGCAACCTTAAACAGAGTATCCATTTTCTGAAAGGCCTGTGCCTATTGAGCATCAAGTTCTCCTTCAGGTCTGCCAAGAGTGGCGTCATAGCAACTCATGGTTTGAAACCATAAGACTGCTCTCACACGCCACCTCTTATAGTGGATACCCTCAAACATAGGAGGTCTCATGGAAGAAGCAAAACCACTTGGGGTAAATTGCCTATAATAAGGTTTTTGGAATGTTGGAAATATGAGCAATTTACCGAATGATTTTATTAATAGAAATACTAAATAAAGCATGACTACTATAGTAGCGATAAAACAAGTCATGCGATTTGACAAAGAGAAGGTAAATAATATCTGCAAATATGAGGTAGAACCGATCATCTCTAGAGCAGACAGTAGATCAAGATGCATATATGAGGTAGATCCTAACATGTGTAGGGAAAACACTAGAAGAAGCAACTGTGACAGGACCTCTAACAGGAAAAACAAGAACACGTACGAGACAGCAGCCGGAGCAGAGGGACTGGACTTGGGGTCAGCGTCCTCCATGTCGCCCAGGAGGTTGTCGACATCGGGGAAGTAGTCGTCGGAGTCCGGGGCGTCCATGAAGAAGGAGTCAGTAGTCGTGCAGAGCGCTCCGCAAAAACCTTATCACCCTTCTCCATACAGGACTCACAGAGGTGCGGTTTCGGAGGACTACTGTCCCAACATCCGGTGCACGCCGCAAGCCGGGATGGGGAAGATCGTAGCAGCAGCGCAGTGCTCAGGAACCGGTTGCGAGAGGAGGAAGTAGTTCTGGTGTGTATCTCTGAGAGGAGTGACCTCCCTTTTATAGGCGCAAGAGAAGGAGGCGAGAGGCTGCATCGGGAGCTGAAGGGAATGCGGTAGACGAAACGAATAGGAAGCAGCCGAAGAGGCGCGCCGTTCGGACTCAGTGTCCGCTATAGAAAAAAATGTTTTGGCTTCTGAGTGACCTTTCGTATACCCGTAGAGCGGGGAAAAAATTTAGACATCGGCTCGGCTCATTCCCTCAACTAGTGTCGTGTCGCGTCGCGTCGTGACGAGGCGTGGCGTGGCGAGGCGGGCGGCGGAGGAGGATCGCGCGTGGATGTCCCTCTTGTTCTCATGCTCATACAAGTGTGGAAAGAACCTCCCTTATAAGGAGGTCCAACTCCCACTTAACTAGCAATGTGGCACTAAACTTTAGTAGTATCCCTTGCCTTGCACAAATGGGCTAAGTGGGCCTCTAGGATTTATTTAGGAATTTCTGAAATACTTATTAGGCTGTCCCAAAATAGACTAAATTCTAGCATCCTCTCTCACTCCGCTCTCTCCCTCGGTTCCCTCTCTCATTGACTTCTCTCCTAGGTAGCATTCAAGCATGGAAGCAAGGTGTGGCGCGGTGCTGACGGTGCTCATCTTGGTGCCGTGCAGAACCCGAAGGAGTTTGATGTCCCGTGGTCACCGTTGTGGGAACGTACCTGATAGTAAAGGTAGGGGGTGTGAAGGAGAAGGCAGAGTGAATTATGTTGCATGTCTTCGAGTAGATCAGATTCAGATATCTCTAGCACAATCAACTACTCTATGGTTTCCGGATCTCACGGTATTCGAAATCTGGAGAAGCGCACAGGACGGGACGCGACGTAACAGGTGGGGCGGGTGGATAAGGACTCCTCGATCCTCGCGCCACCTTTTTCGCCAGAGGATTGCATGGGCCCACGAGTCAGTCACTCGGAATTGCGACCATAAAAGGCGTCGTTGCCGATGCGTGGTATTGTGCCTGCTATTCGCCCCTTTCTCCTCCTCTTCTCCGGCTCGTCTCTCCCATTGCCCCATTCCTCAGCCTGCTCCTGTGAAGCTTTGAGCCAATGGCAAAGGACAAGGACGCGGCTCCGGAGCGCTCGAGGAAGGTGGTGGCCGAGGGCAAGAAGAAGGCAAAGGGATCGACCTCGCGGTCCGGTATTCCGCCTGGCTAGATCCAGGGGGACTGGATTCGCTCCACTATAACGGAGGACGACCTGGAGGGTCGCCCCGCCGACGACCTGATTGCACATGGATCTTGGAGCTTGCTGAAGGGGAAGGTCGAGCCCGAGCCGCGTGAGGGGGAGGTCGAGCCTGAGTCGTGTGAGGGCGAGCGCGTCCTTCTCACCACCCATGTCGACCAAGGTTTCTCTATGCCTCCACATCCATTGTTCCGTGGATTTTTAAACTTATTTGGTGCAAAGGTCCACCATTTTCCTCCGAATACAATCTCTTATCGTGCTGCGTTCATCACGATGTGCAAAAGTTTCCTGGGGTGCCACCCCCATTGGGGACTCTTTAAGCATATCTTCACTTGCCGATCTCAATCAGTGAAGAAAGCCAATCCAACTGATGAGAAGACACATGTGATTCAGATGTGTGGGGGTTTAGGGATCCAGATGAGAGGCAAGAGCACCTTTCCTCCAATGACCTTTCCTGCATCAGGTAAGGGATGGCAGTCAACTTGGTTCTACTGCAAGGACATCCTGACTCCTGGTCAGTCCACCGGACTTCCCCCTTTCTCTTTGGAGAGACTCGGCAATCCACGTTCTTTGCTTGTAACCACGAAGGAGAACGGCGAGGTATCAATTCTGGTCGATGCGGTCGTTGCACTCGTCCAGGGAGGAGTGACGGGCATGGATCTGTTGGAGGTGTTCCTCAGTCGACACATCCAACTCTTGCAATCTCGCGGCCATCCCATGTGGTTGTACTCCTGCCCAGACGACACCGCTTGGGTCCACCTGGAGGAGGTCACCGAGGAGACGGTGGCTTAGTGGTTGCGAAGCATCACTGGTAACAAGGACAACCCCCGCAGAGCCAAAATGATCTTGCCATTCCACGTTGAAAACACTCCAGGAGAGGTTAGGCGCAACTTGTCGAGTTATTACCTCTTGTAATCCCCAATATGCAGTTAATCTTGGATACGACTGACATTTCTGGCTTGTGCCTCGCAGGTTTTCATGAAGATGTACTCTCTGCCGAATGGAGAGCAACATCTTGAAGAAGCTGGAAGTGAAGACGGAAGTGCCAACATTGACTATGTAGACGACAGCGATGACGACAGCAAGGACTCCAACGACAGTGAGGAGGTCGAGTCACCATCACACACCAAGAGGCGCTCTAAGAAATCGCAAAATCTTGCGGGTGGCCATAGCAAGGCGGCGGTGTTGAGTGCGAGAATTCCAAAGCGCACTCGAACATCGACCCCAGAACCGACTGAGAATACCACGAAGCAGGCCAAAGTCATCACACTCAAGCATCAAAAGGCCCTGCCCAGGATCAAGGTGGACATACCTGTCACTTCGTGGTAAATGTTTATTTTCTTTGCCTTCTATCGTTGCGTTGGACTCTTTACTTGTCTGACCAAGTGAGAATCTGAGCTTTCAGGGCTGCCACCTCTGCAACATTTCATATGGAAATTGATGAGGAGCTGGCTGATGCGGATACCGACAACGTGATCACCTCACGACACTAGTAGAAAAGAGGGCTTTGGACCAGGCCGGGTTAGCCCATTATTCCCGGTTCAGTCCAGAACCGGGACTAATGGGGGCATTAGTCCCGGTTCGTGCGCCCAGGGGCCACATGGGCCATTTGTCCCGGTTCGTCTGGACCTTTTAGTCCCGGTTGGTGCCACGAACCGGGACTAAAGGGTGCGATGCCCATTAGTACCGGTTCGTGGCACCAACCGGTACTAAAGGTTAGACCTTTAGTCCCGGTTCGAGCCACCAACCGGTACTAATGGGGTTTGAGGCATTAGTACCG
>NC_041381.1:37070854-37092478 GCF_002162155.2 Triticum dicoccoides | reverse complement strand
AAATGAAAATGATGAAAATGTAAAAAAAATAAAAAAATATTTTCCCATGTGATATGTGGTCTAGTTGTTGGGAAAATTTGCAAATGTGAATTTCGACTTTATTTGCAAAATCTCTCTAGAATTTAGTAAAATGGGCATAACTTTTGCATACTAACTCGGATGAAAAAGTTTTTTATATGAAAAATCATCTACTCAAAAAGTTACATCCAAATTTAACTGGGGGAACCCCGTTAAACATTTTCAAAATCCTCAAAAACCTAGCTAACAGAAAAAAGTTACAGGGCTTTTAAGATCTAGAGGCAAAAAAATTCATCAAATTCCATTTTTTTTAATTTTTGTTAAATATGGTCAAACTATGGTCAAACTACTTATTGAAGAAGTATTAGTGTTACTAAATAATTATTCAAGAATATTAGTGTTACCAGATAATTATTTCAGTTTTTTTGAATTTTGGTCAAATCTGGTCAAACTGTGGACAAACTGTGGTCAAACAATGGTCAAACTACTTATTCAATAAATAGTTATTTCAGTTTTTTTTGAATTTTGGTCAAATCTGGTCAAACTGTGGTCAAACTATGGTCAAACTATGGTCAAATTGTGGTCAAACTACTTATTCAAGAAATATTAGTGTTACTAAATAATTATTGTTTTTTAGAACAATAGTTTCAAACTCAAACAGTGAAATGTGTGACTTCATGCTCAAGCAAAATTCCTGAGGGTTAATAGGATTGACATCTTACTATTGTCAGGAAAACAACAAGTGCAGACTTGGAAACGAGGGAGAATGGAACTTAGAAGTTAAGCGTGCTCAGGCTGGAGTAGTGAGAGGATGGGTGACCGTTCGGGAAGTTAGATGATTGGAATGATGAGGGGTAATTAGAGATTAGAGGTTAAATTGAGCAACGATGAGGGAGGGTTGATTAGAGATTAGAGGTTAAAATAATTCAGAAATTTGAAATTCAAGAAAAAAATTCAAAAAAATAAAAAAAAATTCAAAAAAAAAAGAATCATAAAATTTCCTTTGGTACTGGTTGGTGTTACCAACCGGGACTAAAGGTGGACCTCCAGGCAGCGGCCACGTGGACGGCCTTTTGTCCTGGTTCGTGTCAGAACCGGCACTAAAGGGGGAGGCTTTAGTAACGACCCTTTAGTCCCGGTTCCAGAACCGGGACTAAAAGACCATTTTCTACTAGTGCGAGCAGGTATGCTACTACGGATACGCTTGCACCTTGTTAACCATTTCGGGTGGCTGACTGGAATCTTACCCTCGAGTGGTTGTAGCGTCAACAGAGATTATCCAACTTCTGGACTATGATGAAGAGGGGCCCCAGAGGAGTGCATGAAGGAGGGGCAGGACCTCGAGCAAGAGAGTGCCAACGTCGGGACTCCTATCTATGGGAGTTCAATCCGAAAGGGTCCCGGCCCTTGCAGCATCGCTTCGGCACTACGCACGAAGACATCTGGAAGCTTCTCTTCAAGACCCAGAAGGGGTGGCCGGCGGAGACTGAGGACAAGAGCTTCAGTACCGCGCTCACTTCTTCAGAGGTAATTAAGATTTCTGCCAAATACATACTCCGTCCATGCTTCAATTATAACAGGAGTTAGAGTTTTTGCATTCTATCCAGGCCTGGATGAAACAGGCAGAGCCATCAATTGTCCAGCTCCTCTGCCAGAATACCCAGAGACACCTCGACTGATGGTGATGTTGGTCCCGGCACCCTATAAGGCGCCGGTGAAGAAGGCCAAGAAGAAGGGCAAGGAGGTCAAGAGCGACCCCCGCCCTACTAGTCCCACAGACACAATGTCCTGGGAAACCAGCTTCCACCTCTCTCCCGAAGAAGAAGAGGAGGAGGAACAAGAAAAAGACGACTCCCCCATCCAGACAAAGGGGATGAAAAGAGCGGCTCCTGCTGACATAGGCAAGGCCGCGTCCAGGAACAAGCTAAATCTTCCAGATAGTTCGGACTCATCGTCCGAAGATAGCTCCCCGCGTTCAGACCAGGATTAAGCCCCTTGCCGAATCGTAAGTACTTAGACGATAACTGCTCATTTTTAGATTATTTTCATTTCCAACATCTAATATTTATTTTGCCTTTATATAGTCCTCCGCACAACAACCCCGTGGCTTCACTATCATTGGGGAATTCCCTATCGCCGGTGTAGTGGAGAGCATACGCCTCTGCGGGGCTCATCGCCCACTGTACGGGATACCAAGGTATCCCTCTACAAAACCACCTGCTCTAGCAGGTGGGAGTGGGGCAGAAGAAAGGGCGTCCGAGGTCAAACCCTCGTCCGCTGTGACTGAAAACGGGAGGCCCAAGCAATCCGGGGCCCCACAGAACACTGTTCCGGAGCCCAATGCGGCTCCGGAATCAGGAAATCAGCCCCCCGTGATGGGGGAGGGAGCAACTACTCCCAAGGCTCCCTCCATCAATCCGGAGGCGCCGAACACTCTGGAGGGAGCACTGCAAAGTGCTTCCATCATAGAGGAACACCGCACTCTGATGAGTGCGGTCATGGAGAAAATTCAGTCCGTCAAAGGCGGACTGGATGAATCTTTCAACAGCCTACTAACAGGCTTTGATGTATGTGATGTAATGTTCTTTAAAGAGAACTTTTTATTTTAGGTATATATATATAGACAGTAGCCCCTGATGCTTTGTTTGATTCTGAACAGAATCAGACGAAGTATCCATGTTATAGCATAGGATAGAGCTAAACTGTGTACTTTGTGCTTGAACATGCTTCTCTAGTTGCGGCATCTGTCCGAGCCGCAGAGGTTTCCGAGTTAAATCGGAAGCTTAAACTAGCTGACGAAGAGCTCGACTGTATCAACAAGCGTTTTGATGAAACGCAAGGTATGTGGGTTTGAACAAATTGAAATTTTAACACACTATATGTGTGAGCATGAGCTTATTTGTGTTATATGTTCTTGTAAAACAGCTGACATAGCTATGGTCGAGGCCCTGAAGGGCGAGCTTGTGATGGCCAAGGAAGAGGCCAGAGCAAGCAAGGAAGCCGCTGATAAAGCGGCTGTCGACCTGGAGGCCGAGAAGGCCGTGCGTCAATAGCACGAGTCTCGAGTGACCGAAGTCGAGGTCGAGCTGCAACATGCCATTTGCAAATGCGAGGCATTGGAGCAGATGACTTCGGAACAAGCATCCGAACTCACTGCGACAGTTAATGCTGCAAATGAGGTGTGGATTGAGTCATGCAGTGCTCAAGAAGAGATAAAACAAGCACGCCAAATAGCAGTTGGTAAGATTTTTCTCTTGTGTAGCATCTTCAGGGGTCAGAGGTATCTTCACTTGACAAGATTGTGGAGTTCTGCAGGCATGTTTGCGGATCTCCCTAGGAACATTGCCGACACCGCCCAATACTTCCAAACCCAGGAGGGGAAAAATACGGAGAAGCTGTTCTGGTCGTAGTTTCTTGTGCCAAATCATCCAGTACCCCTCAGTGACCAAATGAAGCAGTTAGTCGAGATACACAACATGGAGGGTACGACCATGAAGGACTTGATAGTCCGACTATGGCCCGCTTATCCAATCCCATGTAGTCACTTCGTATTGGTGAAGAAGCTGGTCGAAGCGAGTCGCTATTAAGCGTTCGGCCTGCATAGAGGCTGCACAGATGGCCTTTGCCCGCGTGAAGGTGCATTGGGTGAAGATGAAGGCCAAGGAGATAGCTAGAAAGGTACTTTGGTGACGTCCTAGATGGAGCCTGCCTTGTAGAGGGCCAATGCTCAAAGGATATGATCTTTGAATGATTGTATTCGGATTGTAAGGACTTAGCCTATGTGCCGATATATATAAATTTTGCGCTCCTATATTATAAGCGACTTTTTTCCTCCTGTGAGGTTGTTCATTTAAATTTTGAAAGTTTCCAGTTGTCGGCTTCAGCCCCCGTGCAAATATTACTGGGGTGTTCGGTAACGCGCATGAACACTCTTTATCCAACGTCTTGGTCCATATAGGAGGTGTCTGTGGAGCGAACCAGGCAATCAGACTATACGGCTTTATTGCTTTCACTTAGGCATAGGAGCTTGACTAGTGGGGCTAAGTACTAGCCCCTAGTTCGTGTAGGGCTTCCGAGCTATGGTGCCCGTTCTTACACGGCTGGGCGAAGACCAGCCCCTCGTATAACACAGAGTGGATCTCTATCAATCGTAGTATAATACTAATTCACTGAATCGCTTGACCGGCTCTCGGCTCATCATGATAGACTGTTTTTGGCTTTCTCTACAGAGGTACTTGACTGGACGAACCAGAAGTACAATAGCAGTAGTTCTCCCTTTACTACCTTAGCCAAACAATGCAGAATGTTAGAAGGCAAGCACAAGAGCCGGGCAACCCAACTATATACCAAGGACATGATTCGGAGCTGATGCATATAATGCAATATCTGGGACACCGAACAGTTCCATATAGGTGTTCAGACTTTTTTTGGAGGTGTGCCAGGCTGAATACAACCCCTGCTTTTAAGTCCATGTATTAAGGCACATGCGGCGATCTGACTTGGGGGTGGAGAACACAGGTGGTAAATAGAATAAAATCCAAGCGAATTGGAACCAAACTGCTTCTTTTATATCCCGTTAATACGGCAAGGAATGAGGTTACAGAAAATGCCGATAATAGCCTTGGGCATTTTACATGCCAAAAAGTAAAAGAAAATAAAACAGAAGAAAAAGGTTTACACAGAGTTTCAATCTAAAAAGAAATCTCAACACGTGGCCCTGCTGCACAATGTGCCTTTTTCTCCTTAGTAATATGTTCTTGAGAAGGATAATTATGATGGCCGCCTGTAGAAAAGAAAGGAAAAACTGGATTCTAAAAAAGAGTATCCTACATAGCTGTAAACGATGGAGGTTCTTTTAAGTGAACCTGAAAATGGAGGATTTATTTTAGAGTCCGAATAGGGTCAAGCCGAACTATGGACTATTTGTATGTTGTGCGCCCCCAGCGCCGCCTAAGGTATATGAGGTACGTATGCTACCACCTTATGAGGCAGTCGATAGGGGCACAACTGCTAATCGAGATCAGGTTCTTCTGAGCTGCCGCATATTAGTGCGGCCAGACAAGTTTAGTCATGTCTGTGGTCTTGACAACCGATGAACTATTCGGCCTGAATAAGTCGCTTTGGACCTCGGCCGCTAGGGTCGTAGTGTCTTCCTCCGTACGGAGGGAGCGCTCCATGTTTCCATTGACCGTGATGACGTTGCGTGGTCCAGGCATTTTGAGATTTAAGTAGGCATAATGCGGGACTGCATTAAAGTAGGCGATGGTCGTTCTTCTGAGTAGTGCGTGATAGCCACTTCAGAATGGAGCGACGTCGAAGATTATCTCTTCACATCGAAAGTTATCAGGGGAGCCGAATACAGCTTCTAATGTTTATGAGCCCGTGCAGCGGGCTTCTACGCCTGGTATCACTCCTTTAAAGGTAGTGTTGCTGGGCTTAATTCTTGATGGGTTTATCCCCATCTTGCGTATAGTGTCTTGGTATATCAGATCGAGACTGTTGCCGCCATCCATAAGGACTCGAGTAAGATGATATCCATCAATTATGAGGTCGAGCACTAAGGCCACTGAACCTCCATGACGGATACTGGTCGGTTGATCCCTACGATCAAAGGTGATCGGACAAGCCGACCATGGGTTGAACTTGGGGGCGACAAGCTCGATGGCATAGATGTCCCGGAGTGCGCGCTCGCGCTCCCTCTTGGTGATATGGGTGACGTAGATCATGTTCACAATTTTCATCTCCGATGGGACTTTCTTCTGTCCCCCATGTTCGGCTGACGAGGTTTATCCTCGTCTTTGATTTGAGGTCCTTTCCCCTTGTGTTTGGCGTTTAGCTTGCCGTCCTGCTTAAAAACCCAACATTTACGGTCGGTATGATTTGCAGGTTTATCAGGGGTGCCATGGATCTGGGAAGGCATGTCCAATATTTTGTCCAAGCTAGATGGACTATCTCTGTTTCCTTCGAATGGCTTCTTCCATTGACCGGGCCTAGAGCCACTGAATCTTGCGTTTACCGCCGTGTCGTCTGTGCTCCTAGTATTATTTCGACGCTTGTTTTTATTGTGCCGTGGCTTGCCATTGCCATCCTTGACTTCAGAGGTGCCATGGTCGCTGGTGCTATTGCTGCTACAAGCCAGCCAGCTGCCCTCACCCGCGGAAAAGTGAGTCATGAGTGTGGTTAGGGCTACCATTGTTCTCCACTTCTCTTGTCCGAGGTGTCTAGCCAGCCATTCGTCTTGGACACTGTGTTTGAATGCCGCTAAGGCCTCGGCGTCCGGATAGTCGACAATTTGGTTCTTTTTAGTTAAGAACCGATTCCAAAGCTTATGGGCTGACCACCCGGGGTGCTGGATTATATGACTTAGATGATAAGCATCCGGGGGTCGGACATAAGTACCGTGAAAGTTAGCACGAAAAGCATCCTCAGTTTCTTCTCAACTTCCAATAGAGTTCTCTGGGAGGCTGTTTAACCAGTGCCAAGCTGGTCCTTTCATCTTGAGAGATAAGTATTTGATAGCATGGAGATCATCTCCATGAGCCATGTGGATGTGAAGAATAAATTCTTCTATCCGTACAGTAGGGTCCGTTGTTCCATCGCACGCCTCGATGTTTACGGGTTTAAACCCTTCTGGAAATTTGTGATACATCACCTCATCGATGAAGCACAGAGGGTGTGAGGCACCCCTGTATTTTGCGATATCATGGCGTAACTCAGAAGGTATTGGTGTTTTGTGTTGGCTCCGAACTAGAATGTGACAGGTCTGTTTGGCTTGATAGCCGTCGTTTCATGTGTGGGCACGTTCCCTTGGTCTGTAGATTGATCTGGTTTGGCAAGCCTTTTTCTTCAGGTCCTGACGTATGTCGTACTTATGGCCCCGAGGAGATGTATTCTATCCTTTATAGTGAGGAGGTGCGGGTTTGTGTATGGCATTAATGGCAGCTTTGTCTCGTCCATGAAGTGGTCGGTCCGGTTGATTGGACACATCATATTTCGGCGGAATTGGCGCTGGGGCCTGATCGTCGAATTGGGGCAGCAGCTTGCGTTTGGGATAGCTGTTTGTTTGGCCCTTATAGCCGTATCATTCTTCAGCGTCTAGCACTTCGTTACATCTGTCATTGAGCGTATCCTGTTCAACTCTCAGCCGCTACTGCTGCTTGTTCACGCTCCTTGCGGTGACAATGAGCTGTTGTTGAAAACATTTCTATTCGAGCGGTTCTTATAGGACGATGAAATTTCCATCTCCTAGGCTGATGTCCTCTTCAGAGACAGCTTGATAATTGCTGTCATCCGCATCGCTGTGATCGGCTAGCGGTTCTGGACTATGTTCGCCATCCTCCCGTTCATCCTGCTCTACTGCTGGCTCCACGAGGTCATCGGCTTGTTCCGGATTGTCACCATCTTCGGTGACAGTGTTACTCTCTTTCCCTTTACGGAATCGAGACCGACGCTTCTGACGCCGTCATTTGGGAGGTTCATTGACAGGCTTGTCTTGTTTTGGATTGGCATCGCCATCACCCTCCTTCTCGTTGGGTGTGTCCACCATGTATACGTCATATGTAGAAGTAGCCGTCCATCGCCCTGTTGCGTCCGGGTTTGCACTTAGATCGGCTTCGGCATCGTGCTCCATCCCATCGATTTCTTCGGAAGCGTAATATAATAGGTCAGTTAAATCCTCGACCGTGGCTACCAAGTGTGTGGTAGGTGGGACGCAAAATTCCCTGTCCTCAGCCTCCATTGCGTGGTGAGTGAGATTCTCTGCTAGTGAGAGACATTTTAGTAAGTCCGGCGCTTCGTCTAAGGGTGAGTGTCGGACATGTGTTCGGACATCTATGGGGCCGAGTTCAGTGACAACGGCTCGATCGAGCCCGAAAGATGTGATACGTCTCCAGTGTATCTATAATTTTTGATTTTTCCATGCTATTATATATTCTGTTTTGGATGTTTAATGGGCTTATTTATACACTTTTATATTATTTTTGGGACTAACCTATTAACCGGAGCCGCAACCCAAATTACTGTTTTTGCCTATTTCAGTGTTTCGCAGAAAAAGAATATCAAACGGAGTCCAAACGGAATGAAATCCTCGGGAGAGTTATTTTTGGAACAAACGTGATCTAGAGGACTTGGAGTGGATGTCAAGCAACCAACGAGGAAGCCAGAAGGCAGGGGGGCACGCCTACCCCCTAGGCGCGCCCTCCTCCCTCGTGGGCCCCTCGTGGCTCCACCGACCTACTTCTTCCTCCTATTTATACCTGCGTACCCCCAAACCATCGAGGAGCACCACGAAAACCTAATTCCACCACCGCAACCTTCTGTACCCGTGAGATCCCATCTTGGGGCCTTCTCTGGCGCTCCGCCAGAGGGGGCATTGATCACGGAGGGCTTCTACATCAACACCATAGCCTCTCCTATGATGTGTGAGTAGTTTACCTCAAACCTTTGGGTCCATAGTTATTAGCTAGATGTCTTCTTCTCTCTCTTTGGATCTTAATACAAAGTTCTCCTTGATTCTCTTGGAGATCTATTCGATGTAATCTTCTTTTGCGGTGTGTTTCTCGAGATCCGATGAATTGTGGGTTTATGATCCAGATTATCTATGAACAATATTTGAATCTCCTCTGAATTCTTTTATGTATGATTGGTTATCTTTGCAAGTCTCTTCGAATTATTAGTTTGGCTTGCCCTACTAGATTGATCTTTCTTGCAATGGGAGAAGTCTTAGCTTTTGGTTCAATCTTGCGGTGCTCGATCCCAGTGACAGTAGGGGAAACGACACGTATCGTATTGTTGCCATGGAGGATAAAAAGATGGGGTTTATATCATATTGCATGAGTCTATCCCTCTACATCATGTCATCTTGGTTAAAGCGTTACTCTGTTCTTATGAACTTAATACTCTAGATGCATGCTGGATAGCGGTCGATGTGTGGAGTAATAGTAGTAGATGAAGGAAGGAGTCGGTCTACTTGTGACGGACGTGATGCCTATATACATGATCATACCTAGATATTCTCATAACTATGCTCAATTCTATGAATTGCTCGACAGTAATTTGTTCACCCACTGTAATACTTATGCTATCTTGAGAGAATCCACTAGTGAAACCTATGGCCCCCGGGTCTATTTTCCATCATATTAATCTCCAGTCAAGTGGCCGTGAAGGGATTGACAACCCCTTTGCCGCGTTGGTTGCAAGGTTCTTATTTGTTTGTGTGGGTGCAAGGGACTCGAGCATAGCCTCCTACTGGATTGATACCTTGGTTCTTCAAAACTAAGGGAAATACTTACACTACTTTGCTGCATCACCCTTTCCTCTTCAGGGGAAACCAACCCAGTGCTCAAGAGGTAGCAAGATGGATTTCTGGCGCCGTTGCCGGGGAGTCTACGCACAAGTCAAGACCTACCAAGTACCCATCACATATATTATCCCTCACATTACATTATTTTCCATTTGCCTCTCGTTTTCCTCTCTTGCACTTCACCTTTGCCTTTTCTTCGCCCTTCTTTTGTTCTTCTTTTCGTTTGCCTTGATGTCTTACTTGGCTCGTTTGCTTGTTTGGAATAGTTGTGTATTGATTGCTATAGAGAACCTAAGATCTATGGATCCTCATCCGCTTGCTAATCATTCTAAGAGATCCAATTATGATGAACCAATTGCTAGTGAGTTTTTTGCACTAGATTATCTTTATGAAGTTTTGCTTGAAATTTGGGAATCTGAAAATTGTGATGAAGTACTTTATGAAGTGATTCACGATAGCTCCTTGAATAAAAAGCATGATTGCAATGATTTTACTATAAATTATCTTGGGGTCAATCGTGCTAATAGTATGCAAAACCCTAAGCTTGGGGATGCTAGCTTTGCTATGTCTACTACTTGTTGCAATGATCATTATTGGGGTGATTCTTCTTACGATCTTGAAAATTTATTTAGGCCGCATGATGAATATGAGTTTAATAATAGTGTTTGCAATAATATTGATAGTGGGTTTGGAATAGTGTCAACTTTGGATCCCACATATTTGGATTTGGATCAATCTTATGAAATTTTTGATAAAAGTGGGCTTGGAGAGGTCATGACTTTAGTTAATGATAATCCCACTATTTTGGAAGAGTGTCAACTTTCCATACATGTGGATCGTGTTAAGCATATGTTTTGTGATAGCTATATTGTTGAATTTTCTTTTGATCCTACATGTAATTATTATGAGAGAGGAAAATATGGTGGTAGAAATTTTCATGTTACAAAATTACCTCTTGTTATGTTGAGATTACTATTGTTTCTTTCCACTTCCTTGCATATGCTAGTTTTTGCTTGCAATGATAATTTGTTTGCCTATAAGATGCCTATGCATAGGAAGTATGTTAGACTTATATGTGTTTGTCACGTGTTACATGATGCTCTCTTTGCGCTTCAATTCCTGTCTTTGATGTGAGCATCATAGAAAATATCGCTTGTTGGGAGACAACCCAATATATTTCCTTTCTGTTTTATAATAAATATTTGATCTAGCCTCTGGTTAGATTTGTTTTTATGTTTAAATTAGTGTTTGTGCCAAGTTAAACCTATAGGATCTTCTTGGATAATAGTTATTTGACCTTGCTGAAAATTCCAGAAACTTTATGTTCACGAAAACAATTGTTAAAAATCACCAGAACGTGATAAAATACTAATTCCAATGCTTGATACGTCTCCAACGTATCTATAATTTTTGATTGTTCCAAGCTATTATATATTCTATTTTCGATGTTTAATGGGCTTATTTATACACTTCTATATTATTTTTTGGGACTAACCTATTAACCGGAGGCCCAGCCCAAATTTCAATTTTTTTTGCCTATTTTAGTATTTTGCAGAAAAAGAATATCAAACGGAGTCGAAACGGAATGAAACCTTCGGAGAGAGTTATTTTTGGAACAAACGTGATACAGAGGACTTGGAGTGGACGTCAGCCAACAAACGAGGAAGCCATGAGGCAGGGGGGCGCCCTCCACCCTTGTGGGCCACTGATGGCTCCACCGACCTACTTCTTCCTCCTATATATACCTACGTACCCCCAAACCATCGAGGAGCACCAGTGAAAACCTAATTCCACCGCCGCAACCTTTTGTACCCATGAGGTTCCATTTTGGGGCCTTTTCCGGCGCTCCGCTGGAGGGGGCATTGATCACGGAGGGCTTCTACATCAACACCATAGCCTCTCTGATGATGTGTGAGTAGTTTACCTCAGACCTTCGGGTCCATAGTTATTAGCTAGATGGCTTGTTCTCTCTCTTTGGATCTCAATACAAAGTTCTCCTCGATTCTCGTCAAGATCTATTCGATGTAATCTTCTTTTGCGGTGTGTTTGTCGAGATCTGATGAATTGTGGGTTTATGATCCAGATTATCTATCAACAATATTTGAATCTCTCTGAATTCTTTTATGTATGACTGGTTATCTTTTTAAGTCTCTTCGAATTATCAGTATGGTTTGGCCTACTAGATTGATCTTTCTTGCAATGGGAGAAGTGCTTAGCTTTGGGTTCAATCTTGCGGTGCTCAATCCCAGTGACAGTAGGGGAAACGACACGTATTGTATTGTTTCCATCGAGGATAAAATGATGGGGTTTATATCATATTGCATGAGTTTATACCTCTACATCATATCATCTTGCTTAAAGCGTTACTCTGTTCTTATGAATTTAATACTCTATGATGTAAGGCGGAACCCTATGGGGCCGATCTTTCATGTTTGGAGTGGATCCTATGGGAACACGAAGAACGCGTGGAAGAACACCTGGGAAATCACGTGGGGAAAACAAGAGAAACACTCAACCGACACGAAATTGATCAGACAAGTGCTAGATCATCGAGGCACAAAGTAACACGAGATCCAAAGTCAATAAGGGACGATACAAGAGTAACCGTTCTTCTTCGTGAGGAGGTCTTGATTGTCTTCTTCGGATGGAGGCCTTGAATCCGGATGGATCTTCTCCGAAGAGGTGCGGTCCCTTACAAGGAGTAGATCCGGTACGGACGAGCAATGCTCTATCTCAAATGAGCTAAACCAATGCTAACCCTAATACGAAGCTAGGAGACAAGTATATATAGTGCTAAGCCATGAAGGGGTAAGTGGGAGAGAATACATGGGGCGAAAACCCCTTGCAGTACGCACAGGCAGGCCGGTAGTACCGGTCATGTGGCCGGTAGTTCCGCTAGGAGCTTGTGCGGGGCGGTAGTATCGGTTAGGCGGGGACGGTAGTTCCGCTAGAAGCCCGGGCACTGGATTTGGAGGTGTACGCCGAAGGGACAGAGGTTGTTCCAGTCGTCGGGGTGGTTGTTTCGGTCTTTTGGCAGAAACCGGTACAACTGGTGCAGCACCGGCCTTGCTTTGCTCGATCACATAAGGTGGACCAGTTGTTGGGAGGTAGCAGGCCGGTTGTTCCGGTCCTTCTGGTCTGGGCAGATCATCTACATGCTCTTGATGTTCATCTTTCACCATAACTTTCCTTGGTTGCCTTCTTGGTACCTAATCACACAAAGCATCTCCGTTTGAGGTAGTAGCCATGTCTCAAGTGGGTCAAAGGGAAGTTCAACAAGGACAGAGTTAACCTCGGATTGAATAGCACATGCTCGAGCTCTTGTCACGGGTCCACTTGGAGCTTGAGTAGTCGAAGTAGTGTCGATGGGGATGACCTTAGGATGCTCCGCATCATCTCCCCCCCCCCTGGGAAAGATCTAACCTCGGATCTAAATCCTCATCACTATACTACGGGGAGAGATCGTTGACGTTGAAGATGTCACTCACATTGTACTTGTCTCGCGGGAGGTCGATCTTGTAGGCGTTGTTGTTGTAGCATGCTAGCACCTTGAAGGGTCCGTCGTCTCGAGGTAGAAGTTTGGACTTCCGTTCATTGGGGAAGCGGTCCTTGCGAAGGTGTAGCCACACGAGATCGCCAATGTTGAAGATCATGGGTTGCTTGTTGGCGTTGAGCTTTGTCGCTAGTCATTGTACTTGGCACTCCATGGTGTGCCTTGTATCATCATGCATCTTCTTGATGTAGCTTGCGCGTGCACTTGCATCGAGGTTGGTGAGCTCTTGTAGAGGAAGAGGTAGAATTTTCAATGGGGAAAATGTGTTGAAGCCATAGATGACCTCAAAGGGGGACTTGTCGGTAGTCGAATGTCTTGCATGGTTGTAGGCGTACTCGGTGATGGGTAGACATGCCTCCCTTTCCTTGATGTTCTTCTTAATCAACACGCGAAGTAGAGTGGAGAGCATATGGTTCGTCACCTCCGTTTGGCCGTCGGTTTGAGGATGGTATGCGGATGAGAACAAGAGCTTGATTCCGAGCTTGGCGCATAGCATCTTCCAAAAGTAACTCAAGAACTTGACGTCGCGGTCGGAGACGATTGTCTTTGGTACTCCATGGAGTCGCAAGATTTCCCTACAAAAGAGATTCGCAACATGTGAAGCATCGTCTATCTTGTTGCAAGGAATGAAATGTGCCATCTTAGAGAATCGGTCCACAAAAAGAAACAAGGAATCCTTTCCATTTTGAGTTCTAGGCAAACCAAGTACAAAATCCATGACAATGTCTTCCCAAGGTTGATAAGGAATAGGAAGAGGCATGTAAACCCCATGGGATTGTGCTTTAGACTTAGCTTTGCGACATGTAGAGCATCGGTTGGTGAAGCGTGAGACGTCACGGAACATCTTGGGATAAAAGTAGTTCTTGGAGAGCGTGGAGAATGTCTTGTCGCATCCAAAGTGTCCCATTAGTCTGCCTCCATGAGCCCCTTGCAAAAGGAGCAAACAAAGAGAAGACTCGGGAATGCAAAGTTTGTTAGCTCTCATAAGATAATCATTCTTGATGTAATATTGTTCCCAAGATGTATGCGTCAAGCACTTAGCATAAGGAGTAGCAAAAGATGGGTCATTAGCATACAAGTCTTTGATGTGCTCAAAGCTAATAACATTCAACTCAAGTTTATTGACAAGCGTGCATATGCGTGAAAGTGCATCCGCAATTACATTTTCCTTACCCTTAATGTACTTTATCACATAGGGAAAAGATTCAATAAATTCACTCAATTTGGCACGACCTTGTTCAACTTAGTTTGACCTTTTAAGTACTTAAGCGTTTCATGATCGGTATGGATGACAAACTCATGAGGTCTAAGATAATGTTCCCAAACATGTAGCACACGCACTAAGGCATACAATTCTTTGTCATAAATGGGATAGTTAAGTTGAGCACCGGAAAGTTTTTCACTGAAATATGCAATGGCTCATTTTTCTTGCATCAAAACTCCGCCAATTCCAGTACCACTTGCATCACAATGAACCTCAAAAGTTTTGTCAAAGTTGGGCAAAGAAAGAATCGGAGCATGAATAAGCAAAGACTTAAGCTCATCAAAAGAGGTAGATTGCAAAGATCCCCAAACAAAAGGAGCATTCTTCTTACTCAAGGCATGCAAAGGAGCGGCAATAGTGCAAAAATTCTTCACAAAGCGATGATAAAACCCCGCAAGGACAAGAAAGCTACGCACTTGTTGCAAATTGGTGGGTTGGGGCCAAGTTTTAATTGCTTCAATTATAGATTCATCAACATGAACACCCTTGGAAGAGACAACGAAACCCAAGAAAACGTGTTTGTCAACACCAAACGTGCACTTTTTCATATTGGCATAAAGACGTTTCTTGCGAAGTGTTTTTAAAACAGCCCTAACATGCTTTAGATGCTCTTTCATGGATTTTCTAAAAACAAGAATGTCACCAAAGTAAACCATAACAAACACTCCAATATAAGGTCGAAGCACAAAATGCATAAGACACATGAAAGTACCGGGAGCTTCCGATAGACCCATAGGCATAACCAACCACTCATACAAGCCAAATTAGGTTTTGAAAGCAATTTTCCACTCATCACCTTCTTGTATTCGGATTTGATAATAGCCAATTTTAAGATCAATTTTTGAGAAAAAGGCGGCACCTCTAAGTTCATCAAGCATATCATCTAAGCGAGAGATTGGATGCCTATAGCGAACTGTGATAGAATTAATGGGTCTACAATCGGAACACATGCGATAACTACCATCTTGCTTAGGGACAAGTATAACTGGAACGGCACAAGGGCTTAAGCTTTCACGTACATGACCATTGTCGATTAGTTGTTGTACTTGCCATTGGATCTCCTTAGTTTCTTCGGGGTTGACGCGGTATGGAGCTTTGTTTGGTAGGGGCGCTCCGGGGATGAGGTCGATTCGATGCTCAATGCCTCATAGAGGAGGTAGACCCGGAGGTAGCTCATCGGGGAAAACATCTTGGAATTCCTGCAAAAGAGATTGAAACACTAAAGTTAGCTCGTGAGGGGTGTTAGTTTTTGGGTCCCCATCCTTGCACACAAGGACAAAGTGCATAACACTCGATGGGTTCTCACACACTTCTCTCATCTCACTTTTGGTGGAAAATAGGACTAGGTTTTTCTCTCTAGGCGAAGAGGCACTCAAGTTTGGCTTGTGGCTCTCACTCACTTTGTGGGGGATCACGTTCTCACTCTTCTCTCCACGATGGGTGGCTTGCTTGTCAGCTATCACTTGACTAGGAGACATAGGTCGTAGCACATATCCCTTCCCTTTCATCTTGAAGCTATAGTGATTTGTATGCCCGTTGTGGATTATGCCACGGTCGAATTGCCATGGTCGACCAAGAAGGAGGTGGCAAACGGACATCGGGACGACATCGCACTCCAAAGTGCCCTCATATGCACCAATTTTCAAGGAGACTTGGACCGTATGCTCAACTCGTATAGTGCCAGAGTTACTTAGCCATTGAACCTTGTATGGGTGCGGGTGCTTCATCTTAACCAATTGAAGTATGGAGCATAGTTCTTCACTTGCCAAGTTGTGACAACTACCTCCATCGATGATGATCTTGACAGACCTTCCATTGAAGCCAGCCTTTGTGTGGAAGATGTGGCATCTTTGGTCTTCTTATTGTTGATGTTGAAGAGTCGAGACTTTGGAGACAACGAGAGCGGGGATCGAATCCTCATCACAAAAGACTTGATCATCTTCATCCTTGTTCACGCGCCGGTGCATGGCCACTTGCTCAAGGGCTTCCATCTCCTCGTCACTCATGGAGTCATAGGTAACATCATCTTTGAGGATCATGGTGCGCTTGTTTGTGCATTCATAGGACTTGTGGCCTCGGCCGCCTCAAGTGAAACACTTGAAGGAGCTTGTCTTGACGGTCTCATTGGTCGGAGTAGATGATTAAGCGTGCGACTTGTAGTTGCTAGTAGGAGGAAGATGACTTGAGCTAGTCGAAGCTTTCTTGTAACTTGACTTGTCGTCATTGCTTGTAGATGGCTTGGTTGTGGTAGAAGTTGGAGGAGTCGTTGATGCTTGGTTTTTGGAGAAGCTGTAGGTCTTGGATGAGTACTTGGCGTACTTGAAGTCATCTTGCACTTGGTTTTCCGCCTTGGTAGCTTGTTGCACGAGCTCAATGAGGTTGGAGTTGGGTTGGAAGTCGACAATCTTCTTGATGGGATTATTGAGTCCATTCAAGAAACGTGCCATAGTTTGCTCATCATCTTCCTTGACATTGGCTCGAATCATGGCTATCTCCATTTCCTTGTAGTATTCTTCAACACTCATTGTTCCTTGCTTGAGGAGTTGGAGTTTCTTGAAGAGATCGTGGTTGTAGTAGGTGGGCACAAAACGTGCTTGCATGACATCCTTCATTTGACCCCAAGTGGTGATTGGTGGTTCACCTCTTGCTTCACGGCGCTCAAGGACTTGTTCCCACCATATAAGCACATAGTCTTGGAACTCAAGTTATGCCATAGCAATCTTCTTCTCTTCCTCATAGTTGTGCAAACGAAAGATTTTGTCGGCCTTCAATGCCCATGAGAGGTACTCTTCGGGATCATTGCTCCATTGAACTTGGGCATTGTGAATTTGAGCTTGCCATAGCGTTGCTTTTCATTGTGTTGTTGGCGATGGTGATGATGACGCCCTTGGCGTGGAGGATAATCATCCTCATGTTGTTCTTGGCGTGGAGGAAGTCCATTATCAACTTGCTCTTATTGAACTTGAGGTTGTGGAGGAGCTTGTCGAGCTTGTGGAGGAGCTTGAGGAACTTGGCGTTGCACGCGCGGTTGGTAGTTCCGCTCTAGGATTTCTTCACGAAGTGCTTCCTCTTGATTGCGCCGGTCTCGCTTGCGGTTGGCAATGGCTCCACTTGATTCTTTAAGGGCATGTTGTGCCTCAAGAGCTTGTGCTGCACGTTGTTGTTGTTGAAGACGTTGAGGCTCGGCGTCTTGTTCCTCTTGATGGAGATGCGCTCGTTCTTCCTCTTGGCGCCGTTGTCGTTGCCCTTCTTAAGCTTGTGCAAAAGCGACATGGTGTGGTTGAGGAAGAGGTACTTGCTCAACGACTTGCTCTTGTGAATGCTTTTTGTGTAGAGGATTGCGAGATGCATGACGGTCTTGACGCGCGGCTCGTCGAAGAGTGTTTGATGTCTATGTACTTGAGCTGGAGAAGGTGTCGTCGGAGTGTCAACTTGAGCGGCTTCGTCTTGAGTATGAAGAAGTAGAAGGAGGACGGTTCACCAACAAGGCACGGATCTCTTCCATCCTTGCATCATTCTCTTGCTTGTGTGCGTCGAGCTTGTTGTCGAAGTAGTCTTTGGTACATTGCTCGGAGAGTCGCAAGTCGGTGGCGAGGTTGTCGATGCGGTCGGTCATAGCTTGTTGCTGTTGATGCAACGCTCGTTGTGCACCAAAGAGGTGGCTCTTGGTGACGAATGATGACATGTCATTGTCTTGCTCAATGAAGAGTGGGTTGGTATAAGTACTTGGCCTATCCATCATTCCAAGCAAAATGTGAGTGGTATAAAGAGAAGAAATTATACCAATGTACCTTGACCGATGTTGAGGACGAATCAAGTTAACTCAAATGCGGACAATGAAATAGAACTATTGATATCAATTCTTGTCGGGTCTCACACCTACACAAGTAAAAGCTTATGGTGGAGCTTGGTTAGGATGGTGGCACAAAATTTGATGCAATTTTTAGTTTGACTCAAAGATGTTGAAAAAGATTCGCAAATTCGCAAATGCAACAAATAGATCAAGCAAGTAGTGGTACACGGAAACACACACGCAAATAGATAAGTGGGATTGTGCAAACCAAAAATGAGCCAAAATGTGGAGTCCATGAAAATGCACTCATTGAACAATACTAGAGAGACGCTAGCACAATTGCACAATAGGCGGATACGGAACTTGTGCACAACCTACTAGGCAAAAATGCAACAATCTCTATCCCAAGTATGCTATATGTATGGTATTTCGATGATCCAAGATGATCGGATATGACAATCTTAATGTAGTATGATGCTATGGTTCTTGCTTATAAGCTCTTTTCTTAACTTTCTCTTTTGCTTAAAATCTTTGTTGGCTCTTGCACTTTTGAGCTCTTTTCTCATGCAAAACTTCACAAAGCAAGATAGCAATTGTGTATGCGATGCCAACTTTGTGACACAAAAGATGATAACAAGATATGCACCACTTACGAAATTGTATGTATGCTATGGAGTATGATCACTAATGTGCACAAGTCACGTTGCCGGCAATACTCGATGGCTAGTCTCAATGGGTAAGCGACACAAGAGTAAGGCCATGTGGTTATCAATGCAATTGCAAGGTATGACAAAGATGTCATCGAGGTTACCATCCTTTGCGAAGATGAGCGGTGGTGATGTTGACGTCGAACCATACCTATAGAGCCGAAACACAATAGGACACGGGAACCACAACTTAAATTCTCAAAGACCAAAATCAAATGGTGGTAGCGGAAAGTAATGGTGGTATAGCGGATGATGTGGTGAAAGCCCTAGGAAAAGATGCCAAAGTTTGGAAAATTTGATGTTGTCTATTGATGTTGGAACGTATCTAGGTGGATGGGGGATGTCAATAGCTTTTCAATGAGCTAAATAACGCGAAAATTGGACTCCGGATGTGGAAGTTATGGGCAGTGAATCAGCCGAGGCTGAACCTGGGGAGGGCGGTAGTACCGCTTGTGGGGGGCGGTAGTACCGGTCTTGGAGCTCAGCAATAGTACTGGTTTGATGGGCGGAAGTACCGCTGGGGTCGGGAAAATTCGATCGGGCGATTTTGTGGCGGAAATGGATGATTTCGGGGGCAAAATTGGATGGATTAAGTGGATGGAAGGTGGGGAAACTTGTTGGGAAGCTAGATCTACCTGCTACACACGAAATCCATGGATCAACTCCAACAAAATTTCATCACACCAACAAATCACAAAAACTTTTGAGGCTATTTTTGGTGGGGATTTTCGGATTTAGGACGAAAACAACAAGATCAAGCTAGAAAACACGGGGTAGGGGCTCCAAAAACATGATCAACGTGGCTCACGATACCAAGATGATGTAGGGAGGAACCCTATGAGGCCGATCTTTCTCGTTTGGAGTGGATCCTACGAGGAACACGAAGAATGCGCGGAAGAACATGAGGGAAATCATGAGGCGTAAACAAGAGAAACACTCAACCGACACGAAATTGATCACACAAGTGCTAGATCATCGAGGCACAAAGTAACACGAGATCCAAAGTCAACAAGGGACGATACAAGAGTAACCGTTCTTCTCCGTGAGGAGGTCTTGATTGTCTTCTCCGGATGGAGGCCTTGAATCCGGATGGATCTTCTCCGAAGAGGTGCGGTCCCTCACAAGGAGTAGATTCGGTAAGGATGAGAAATGCTCTATCTCAAATGAGCTAAACCAATGCTAACCCTAATACGAATCTAGGAGACAATTATATATAGTGCTAAGCCACGAAGGGGTAACTGGGAGAGAATACATGGGGCGAAAACCCCTTGCACTGCACGCAGGCAGGCCGGTAGTACCGGTCATGTGGCCAATAGTTCCGCTGGGAGCTCGCGCGGGGCGGTAGTACCTGTCAGGCGGGGACGGTAGTTCCGTTGGAAGCCTAGGCGCTGGATCTAGAGGTGTGCGTCGAAGGGACAGCGGTTGATCCGGTCATCGGGGCGGTTGTTCCGGTCTTTTGGCAGAAACCGGTACAACCGGTGCAACGCCGGCCTTGCTCCGCTCGATCACAGAAGGCGGTCCGGTTGTTGGGCGGTAGTAGGCCGGTTGTTACACACTGGCGGTGGTTGGGCGGTTGTTCTGGTCCTTCTGGGCTGGGCAGATCATCTACATGCTCTTGATGTTCATCTTGCACCGTAACTTCTCCTTGGTTGCCTTCTTGGTACCTAATCACACAAACATCTCCATTTGTGGTAGTAGCCATGTCTCAAGTGGGTCAAAGGTAAGTTCAACAAGGAGAGAGTTAACCACGGATTGAATAGCATGTGCTCGAGCTCTTGTTATTGGTCCACTTGGAGCTTGAGTAGTCGAAGTCGTGTCGATGGGGATGACCGTAGGATGCTCCGCATCAATCTAGATGCATGCTGGATAGCGGTCGATGTGTGGAGTAATAGTAGTAGATGCAGGCAGGAGTCGGTCTACTTGTCATGAACGTGATGCCTATATACATGATCATACCTAGATATTCTCATAACTGTGCTCAATTCTATCAATTGCTCGACAGTAATTTGTTCACCCACTGTAATACATATGCTATCTTGAGAGAAGCCACTAGTGAAACCTATGGCCCCCGGGTCTATTTTCCATCATATTAATCTCCCGTCAACTAGTGATTTCTAGCGCCATTTATTTTGCAATCTTTACTTTTAATCTGTATCATAAAAATACCAAAAATATTATCTTATTATCTCCATCAGATCTCACTTTTGCAAGTGGCCGTGAAGGGATTGACAACCCCTTTATCGCGTTGGTTGCAAGGTTCTTATTTGTTTGTGTAGGTGCAAGGGACTCGAGCGTAGCCTCCTACTGGATTGACACCTTGGTTCTCAAAAACTGAGGGAAATACTTACGCTACTTTGCTGCATCACCCTTTCCTCTTCAAGGGAAAACCAACGCAGTGCTCAAGAGGTAGCAAGATGCACATCCCAAAAGTTCAGAACTTGTAGTCGGAGACGAGTCCGGAGTTCCGGCGGAGGAAATCCCACTCAAGGTTGGGTCTGTGTGCGGATCAAGCGCCACTAACACTACTGGAATTGGCTTATTTGTCGTCTGCCAACTCTTTGTCGTCCGCTGGCTGACGGCAAAGAAGGTCTTTGCCATCAGCCACACGAAACCGGACGACAAAGATGTGGCTGATGGCAGACAAGGTCTTTGCCATCAGCCAATTCTTTGCCGTCCGCTAGCAGACGGCAAAGAGGTGGGTGGGTCCAGTTATTGTTTAACCAACTCAAGCCCACTGGCCACACCTCTTTGCCGTCCGCAAGCGGACGGCAAGGAATCTTTGTCGACCGTTGGCTGACGGCAAAGAGGCGGGTACGTTAAGGTCGTCCCGCCCCCTTCCTCTATCTCTTCTCTCCACTCTCTCAATCCCTCCCCACCCACACCGGCGCCGCTGCCGCCGACCCCGTCTGCCGTAGACGGCCGCCTCGCCGCCCCGCACCCCTCCCCTGCAGCGCCCTGACCTCCACCGCACCCCCGACGCCCCTTCCA
>NC_041381.1:37070143-37070770 GCF_002162155.2 Triticum dicoccoides | reverse complement strand
CTCCGCCCCACACCCCTCCCCGACCTCCACCACGTCCCGGCGCCTCTTCCACGTCGGCCAGCCGCGCTGCGGCCGTCCCTGCCCTGTCGTCGTCCCCGTCCCATCTCGCCGCGGTCGTGCGGCGTCCCACTCCACCGGGTCGCCGCCTCCTCCAGCGGCCGCCGCAGTCGTCCGGCCTCGCCCTCCACCAGGTGAGCTCCTCCCCATTTTTTTAATTAGTTTCTTTTTGTTACTTTTAGTTTAGTTTCTGTTTTAGTTATAGTTATAGTGTTAGTTTAGTTTATTT
Organism: Triticum dicoccoides; assembly: GCF_002162155.2. Taxonomy (NCBI): domain Eukaryota; kingdom Viridiplantae; phylum Streptophyta; class Magnoliopsida; order Poales; family Poaceae; genus Triticum; species Triticum dicoccoides. The sequence continues at coordinate 37,070,484 of NC_041381.1, read as the reverse complement.
TAGATTAATTTTAGTTTTGGTTTATTTTAGTTTAGTTTTATTTTAGATTAGTTTTAGTTTTAGTTTAGAAGAAGAAGTAGAAGGAGGAGGAGGGAGGGAGGAACAGGAGGAGGGAGAAGAAGAAAGAAGAAAGCAAGAAGAAGAGGAAAGAGAAGAAGAAGAAGAAGAAGAAGAAGAAGAAGAAGAAGAAGAAGAAGAAGAAGAAGCAGAAGAAGACCGGAACAACCGCCCCGATGACCGGATCCCAACCCCCGACACCTTCACACCCCGACCCCCGCACAACACCCCGACCCCGACACCCTGACACCACATCCCGACCCCGACCACCGACCAACGACACC
>NC_041381.1:37066681-37069786 GCF_002162155.2 Triticum dicoccoides | reverse complement strand
CGACCCCGACACCCCGACACCCTGACACCCCGATCTCGACCCCGGACATGATGATGATACAAAAACATCATATATATTTGTGTTGATCAGGTGTATTTTTATTATGTTCATGATTATGATACACTTAAATTATATACATATTATTATGTTCATGTCAGGTGTCCAAATTTTTTATGTTGTACTAATTTTGTTTACTTTTTGTCATTGCAGGTGTTGACAGGATGGTGGGAAAGGGTCCAGAGCGCCCCGATCCTCCTGCGAGGGCTACTTGGAGTGGTGGTTCCATTATTCCAGCCCAGCCCCTCCGAAGAGTGCTGCTAGACAGTATGCAGACAACTGTGGTGGGCGCTTCTTCTTTGGCTGGGAGAGGTCAGGGGAGGATGAAGAAGGCTGGTAGAGGTGGACATGGCAGTGGGAGAGGTAGGACGGCTGTTACACCTTCCTTGCCGCCACCCTCAGCTGATTCACCCGACCACAGGGCTGCTCCATCTGACGTGGACCCGTCTCGGACTCTGGTCCATGAGCCTCCGGTCGCTAATCCTTCGCCCAACCAGACTCGTGTCGCCGATCCTTCGCCCCACATGAGTCCGGCCCCAGAGTCCTCGTCCCAGAAGACTCGGGTCACGGGGTCTTTGTCGCAGAAGACTCCGATCCCGCAGTCTTCTTCCCACGAGACTCCGGAGGCTAGTGGCCCGGAGGTGTGTAGCGAGGACACCTTTTCAGATGATAGCTACAGCGATGATGAGCTGGTTGACAAGGGCAAGAAGGTCTACAACTGTGGCTGTACAAAGCTCTCGGCCGTGCCGACGACCACCGACCAGAGGTGGTTGATTGCGCCTAAAGTGTTTAAGTAAGTGCATTTACTATTCTTTTAACCTTTTTCCTTCATGTTCCTTCAAATTAATATCTAATGCGTTGGCCTTGTCATACTTCGGGGGCTCGGTACGCCCCTGGGTGTCCGCAGGTCCAACCAGGTCCTTGGTGTGCTTTGCCGGCAGCACTTCCCTAGGTGGGTCATGTTGCCCGGTGAGGGTCAGGTTCCACACATAGCACTGACCTGGGAGCTTTACTCGGTTGCCCCAGCCCTGCCTGAGTAGAGGGTCGACGGTGTCTTGTGCGAGAAGGTGGCCAACATTGTGTTCTGTCGGTTTTGGGTAATTTCTCGTTTAAAGAATTAAAAATCAACACTACCTAGTCATTGTACTAATCAGTGTTGTCTTGTTTGATTGCAGACCTTCTACAGGGTTTCAGTGGGAGAGCAGGAGGCCGCATGTATGGTTGACAAAACCGAGTGCAAGCGCCTACTTCAGAACTTAAGGCACGAGGCTTGGGTGTAGGCCGTTCGAGACTACTATGCCTCGAAGGGTATTAGGAGGGGCAAGAAGAAGTGTCGCAGCAAATTTCTGAGTAAGGAGAAGTACATGCAGGTAATTACCTATTCTTAAGGCCTTGAACTTAGTTTGCTTGATTTGATTCATAGGCGTAGCGCTGAAATTTTTCTTGACTCACTTAGGTGCCCCCGAGATGGTGTGTCGATAAGATGGACTGTTGGGAGGCGTTGGTGGATGCATGGTGCTCTCCCCAATGGAAAGTTGAACACCAAAGGGCCAAGGATAAGCGCGACCAAATGGAAGGTGTGCTACACCGTCAAGGGAGATCCAACATGTTTGAGTACGGGGATAACTGGGTATGTGGTTTGCTACATGATTCATGCAATTTCATTCTTCATGCTAGCATTTATCCCTTCCAAAATGACTTAATTAATATGCTTGGTTAGTTAAAAAATGGCATAACTACCTTAGATAGTTCATTTATGAAATATTTAGCTCTAAAATGACATAATAACCTTAGATAGCTCTATAAAATGACTTAATATGCTTTAGTTAGTTAAAAAATGGCATAACTAATATTTTGTTCCTCTCTCTCTCAGGCGCACCACCACAAGAAGCCTATGCCAAGTTTGTTTGGCCTCTATGGCATGGCCCATATGGCCCCGTACAAGAAGGCCAAGCCATTCACGGAGTCTAGCCTAGATCATCCAGAGAGATTCACCAACAAATCCTCCCACCACAAGCTTGTGAAGTACAGAGACGAGGGGAAGACGAGGAAAGGGGAGGACTTTAACCCGAGCCAGGATCCTTTTGATACAGAGCTGGTGATGATATCTGGTGGCGGGAGGCCCCATGGCTCTCAAGCCATTGGTGATGGACTGATATGTTGTCCTAGGACTCTCCCGCGGATCAAGAAGCGCCTGAGTAGCTCTGATCCTGAGATAACGCCTCGTGCACGGTGCACGGAGCTCGCCATGGCGGTTAGTTATACGCACTCTCTCACCTTTCCTCCATTACATTGTGTATGCATCCGTTGATGATTACAATGCTAACGAGGAGTGGTGTGTTGCGGGCAGTGGTTGAGAAAGAGAGATTGAAGACCCAAACGCTTTTGGAGGAGGCAAAAAGGGAGGCGGCAGAGAGGGAGAGGGATATGGAGGAGAGGATGGCTAAGCTGTTAGAGGAGGAGAGGAAACGGAACAACAACGCTAATCGGGCCCCATATGAGCTCATTGTGGTACGTTTCTCGTGCATATAAGCCCAATCATGCACGTAATGTTCGCATTACTATCTAATATGACTGACTCGTGAGAACCAAATGTGCAGACCATGTGCGAGAAAAACGGTTAGGCCCCTCCGCCGATGCCCCAGATTGCTCCGGTGACCACGATGAGTTTGATTTGAATGGTTGTTAGTTACTACTATTCACATTTCAGTTTGCGAACTTGCTAATGAGACATTATTGGAAATGATCTTTGGTGCAGCATGGCTCCTAACAAGCATCGATCACTCCTTCTTCCAATGCCGGAACCCCGACCGGTCCTTCACCTCCGTCTACCACTGGCACAGCCCTGACCATACCTCCACCTCCGTGATAACGGTATTTTTCTTCTTATTTAGCCTGTATAGTCCATTTTTGACATAACTAAGCCTATATAGTCTACAAATGACATAATAAGATGAGGAAAATCAAGGAAGAGGAAGGAAAGAAGGAATAGGAAGAAGAAGAAGAAGAAGAAGAAGAAGAAGAAGAAGAAGAAGAAGAAGGAGAAGA
>NC_041381.1:37037749-37065249 GCF_002162155.2 Triticum dicoccoides | reverse complement strand
CTCGGAAGCGGACGGCAAAGAAGGCCTTTGCTGGCACATTTTCATCCGGACAGTTTGCCGTCCGCTAGCAGACGGCAAAGAAGTTTGCCGTCCGTGATATGTGCCTTTGCCGTCTGCCATGGCGGACGACAAAGAAGCTGATTCCAGTAGTGTAAGTCTGCGGTCTCCGTGGCGTGGTTGATCTTCCCGTCCTCGGATGAAGCGATCTGCTCCGCATCTAAGCTAGAGTTGCTGCAGGTGTTGTCCCTTGGACGGGGTCAGATGACAGATCTAGGTCATGTTCATCGTGGTAGCAGGGACTAGCCGCCATGGGTCTGAATCTGTTGAAGATCAAATCTCCGTGGACATCAGCAATGCAGTTTAGGCTTCCAAATCTGATCTGATAACCAGGGGCGTAGCTATCAACCTGCTCGAGGTGGCTTTTAGTGTTGGCACAAAGCACGAAGCCATCAAACACAAAAAGCTGGTCGGGGAGAAAAATTCCATCGGTGGTGGCGCTGTTGTTGATAACGAAGTGAGCGATTAATCCTTCAGTCGACTACAAAGTGGAACTCTCAATGAAAGCACAAATGTCAATGCCAAAATCGGTAGATCTCGGGTAGGGGGTCCCGAACTATGCGTCTAAGGATCGATGGTAATAGGAGACTGGGGACAAGATATTTACCTAGGTTCAGGCCCTCTCGATCGAGGTAATACCCTACTTCCTACTTGATTGCTCTTGATGAATATGGGGTTACAAGAATTGATCTACCTTGAGATCGTAATGGCCAAACCCTAAAAGTCTTGCCCATGTGATTGTTATGATTCGTCTATCTCTACGGACTAAACCCTCCGGTTTATATATGCACTTGAGGGACATAGGGTTTGCACATGACCATCTTGTTAAGGAAGGAAACTATTACACCCGAGCTCTAAACTTGCTATTTTACATATAAGAGTCCTATCCGGATAAGGAAGATAGTCTTCGTCAATAATCTTCATGGCCCACCAGTCCGGCCCATAACGAACGATCCGGCCACCTGAGGAACCCTCAATCCAGGACTCCCTCAAGGGGGCACTACAAAAAAACACTTTCGTGATAATACATGTTTGTCACAGTAGGTCATGTTTTCTGTCATGTATGTCCATCCATGACAATTCTATGACAAACTCAAGATAGTCATACCTGTGTTGTCATAGAAGTATTCCATGACAATACCAAATTTATCATCACGGAAGTGTTCACTTCCATGACGACAAATGACGTATCATGGAAGTGATGTCGTCGAGGGTAACCGACATGTCGCACCCACCGTAACGGGTCGCTGTTAAGCTAGAAGGTCCGGTTTTTGATCAGATAACCCGTTAACAGCCCACACCAATGGGGATTTTCCACGTGTAAAATTCTCATTTGTCGAAGGAAACACGTGTCAGCTCGTCATTGGGTCAGATAGGCGCCTATGATATGCCAACACATGCGACGGCCCAACACTGGTCCATTTAGATTACAAAGGACGACCCATTTGACTTCGTCAAAAAGTTAGTGGGCCGGGCCTTGAAAAGCCTGTTAACGGTCTGTTCGCATATAGCCCATTTTAGGGCCCGGTAACTCACAGCCCGTTAGGGCCTTCCTGAAATCGACCCAACAGCATCATGTGGGCCGTCGAATATAACACCAGCCCGTTTCACTTTTGGCCCATGTGAAATCGGCCCATTAACGACCCATTATGCCTGTGACCCAGCCAGAATATAGGACGGGATGGAAACAACGCAATGGGTTAATAGGACACAAATAGGACGATTCTAGCCATGGGCCAAATTTGGCCCATTAGGGGAACTGGCCAGTAACGGGCCGGAAGTAATCAAGGGCCGGAAAGGAACCCAAGAACGTATGGGCTGTCAGTAGGACGAAAGCTAACACGGTTTGGAAACGGCTAAGGGAGTCCTAGATTATGGGGTATCCGGACAGCCGGAGTATATACTTTGGCCGGACTGTTGGACTATGAAGATACAAGATTAAGTACTTCGTCCCGTGTCCGGATGGGACTCTCCTTTTCATGGAAGGCAAGCTTGGTGATTCGGATATGTAGATCTCCTTCTCTGTAACCGACTCTGTGTAACCCTAGCCCCCTCCGGTGTCTATATAAACCGGAGAGTTTAGTCGTAGAAACAAAACAATCATAATCATAGGCTAGCTTCTAGGGTTTAGCCTCTACGATCTCGTGGTAGATCAACTCTTGTAATACTCATATCATCAAGATCAATCAAGCAGGAAGTAGGGTATTACCTCCATCGAGAGGGCCTGAACCTGGGTAAACATCGTGTCCCCAGCCTCCTGTTACCATTAGCCTTAGACGCACAGTTTGGGACCCCCTACCCGAGATCCGCTGGTTTTGACACCGACATTGGTGCTTCCATTGAGAGTTCCACTGTGTCGTTGCAATAAGGCTTGATGGCTCCTTCAGTCATCTTCAACGATGCAGTCCAGGGGGAGGTTTTCCTTCCCGGACAGATCTTCGTATTCGGCGGCTTCGCACTACGGGCCAATTCTTTTGGCCATCTGGAGCAGATCGACAGCTATGCCCCTGGCCACCAGGTCAGGTTTGGAAACCTAAACTACACCGCCGACATCCGCGGAGACTTGATCTTCAGCAGATTCGAGCCCATGTCAGGTGCGCCGGATAGTCCCAACAAGCATGACCTAGATGTGCCATCGGACAGAACTCGGGTTATCGCGCCTGCGGGTGCTCCGAGAAACAATCCGGAGCAGACTGTGCCATCCGAAGACGGGTGGATGGACCCCACCATGGAGGTAGCACACTCATCGGCCTTGGAGCTGAGCACTCCTCGCACCTCCTATGAGGTCGGTACCCTCGGACCCTCAGACTCGTCTCCGGCTACAGGATCCGAACCGCGTACGCCCATGCCTATCAAATCCGATTGGTCACCGGTCATGGAGTTCACCTCCGCGGATATCTTTCAGGACTCGCCCTTGGGCGATGTGCTAAAATCACTAAGGTCTCTCTCTTTGTCAGGAGACTCCTGGCCGAACTATGTCCGGCTCGAGTGGGAAGCGGACGACGAAGAAATTCAGCACCCACCCACCACCCACTCAATAGCCACCGTCGATGACCTAACCGACGTGCTCGACTTCTACTCCGAAGACATCGACGGTATGGACGACGATGCAGGAGATGAACAGGGACCACCGCCTATCGGGCGCTGGACAGCCACCTCATCATATGGCATATATATGGTGGAAACACCCAAAGAAAACATTGGCGACAAGGCGACAGAGGATAAACCCCCGGAGAAGCAATCTAGGCACCGGCATCATAGACGCCGCTCCAAGCCCTGCCATGGCAAAAACAATGATACCGGCACAATAGATGACAACAGTCCGGATGGTGCCGAAGATGAAAACAATCCTGCCGAGCCAGGCCTCGAGCAGGCCAAGCAGGAAGATGGGCAAACTAGCCCCAAGGAACAGGAAACAGATGGGGAATCGGAGGATGATAATTACATGCCTCTCTCCGAAGACGTGGTGAGCCTCGGCGACGACGAATTCAACGTGCCTGAGGACCCCGTCGAGCAGGAGGGCATCAAGCGACGGCTTATGGCCACTGCAAAAAGCCTGGAGAAAAAGCAGCAACAACTTCAAGCCGATCAAGAGCTACTAACTAATAGATGGACCGAGGTCCTGGCCACCGAGGAATACGGACTCAAGAGCCCTACAAAAAGTTACCCAAAGCGCAGGTTGCTACCTCAACTCGAGGAGGAGGCATTAAAGCCCACACTACCAGCGCATGATGCGGCTGACCGGCCACCCCGTGGCCGAGACAAAGCGGCGTACAAGCCTGAAGTCCAGACCGCACCCCGTTGCCAAACAAGCAAAAACACGCAGGCCGGGGGCTGCACGAAGGACCTGCAAGATGTATTGGAAAACAAAGAAGGACAGTCAAGATTGATCTACACATCGCGGGGGCGCGCTGCCATGCGCGACGATGACCGACGCGCCAGATACACTAAACGAAAGTCCGGCCGGGCCGAATACAACAGACCAAAATCATTCGAACTGCGTCGTGATCTAGCCCGGCATAGAGGCGGCACACACCCCCTATGCTTCACTGATGAAGTAATGGATCATGAATTCCCAGAAGGGTTCAAACCCATAAATAGAATCATATGATGGCACCACAGACCCCGCAGTATGGATTGAATATTTTCTCCTACACATTCACATGGCCCGCGGAGATGATCTACACGCCATCAAGTATCTCCCACTAAAGATCAATGGACCAGCTCGGCATTGGCTGAATAGCTTTCCAGCAAACTCCATTGGTAGCTGGGAGAACCTGGAAGACGCACTCCTCGATAACTTCCAAGGAACTTATATGCGACCTTCGGATGCTGATGACTTAAGTCACATAACACAATAGCCCAGAGAGTCAGCCAGGAAATTATGGACTTGTTTCCTAACTAGAAAGAACCAAATTGTCGATTGTCCAGATGTCGAAGCCTTAGCAGCTTTCAAGCATAACATCCGCCATGAATGGCTTGCCCGACACATCGGCCAAGAAAAGCCAAAGTCCATGGCAGCCCTTACGACACTCATGACCCGCTTTTGCGCGGGCGAGGATAGCTTGCTGGCTCGCAGCAACATCACACCAAAAAACTCCGGCGATTCAGACGCCAGAGACAGCAACGGCAAGCCACGACGCAATAAACACAAGCGCCGGAACATTGGTGACAATGCTGAAGACACGACAGTCAACGCCTAATTCGGAGGCTCAAAATCCGGTCAGCAGAAAAATCCATTCAAAAGAAACAATCCGGGCTCGTCCAGTTTGGACCGCATACTCGATCGCTCATGTCAAATTCACGGCACCCCCGATAAACCAGCCAACCACACTAACAGATAATGCTGGGTATTTAAACAGGCCGACAAGCTAAATGACGAATACCTGGACAAGGGGTTGCATAGTGATGACGATGAGTAGCCCCGACCGCCGAACAGGAGGACAGAAGAAATTCCCTCCCCATGTGAAAACGGTGAATATGATATACGCAACCCATATTCCCAAGAGGGAACAAAAGCGTGCACTACGGGACGTCTATGCGATGGAGCGAGTCGCCCCAAAGTTCAACCCATGGTCTTACTGTCCGATCACCTTCGATCGCAGGGACCATCTTACCAGTACCCGTCATCGCGGTTCTGCCGCATTGGTCCTCGACCCAATCATTGACTGATTCCACCTTACATGAGTCCTCATGGGCGGTGGCAGCAGCCTGAACCTGCTTTACCAGGACACAGTGTGCAAAATGGGCATCGATCCCTGAAGAATCAAACCCACCAAAACCACTTTTAAAGGTGTAATACCAGGTGTAGAGGCCCGCTGTATGGGCTCAATCACATTGGAAGTAGTCTTCGGATCCCCGAACGACTTTTGAAGCGAGGAGTTAATCTTCGATATCGTCCCCTTCCGTAGTGGTTATCATGCCCTACTAGGACGAACCTCATTTGCTCGATTCAATGTTGTGCCGCACTACGCATACCTGAAGCTCAAGATGCCAGGACCTCACGGGGTTATAACAATTAACGGAAATACAGAGCGCTCCCTGCGTACGGAGGAGCATACTGCGGCCCTAGCGGTCGAAGTATGAAGCAGCCTTCTTAGGCAAACAGCCAACTTGGCGATGAAGAACCCGGACATCATCAAGCGAGTCCGGAGTACCCCGCAGGAGGATCATCCAGCGTGTCCAGAGCTGGATTAGCAATTCGGCCTTCGTCCTAATCCCAGCCAAGCGACGAAACTTGTGTCGCGCGTACATAATTATGCACTAAAAATACCATGGGCACGGGCGGAGGCACATCTATGACGCGGTCCACAATGTGGCTCAACCGCCATGGGACCCGTATCCCTTCATCGTTTTCTTTCTTTCAGGACCCATTTTTATGGAAGCCCTTTCAGATAGCCGGATTATCGGACTCATCATGGAAAGGAAAAACCAAGGAGGTAAGAAGCTTTGACGTACAAGGGAATACCAAGGTGGTCTCTATTAACGATCGTTATACCTATTTTATGTACCCACACGTAGCTTACCCTTGGCTAGGACATGTTAAATAGTCCTATTTTGCTTATCGCACTACTTGTATTAATACACTTTGACGTATCATTTGAATAACAGTGGAAGAAACATACAGCGTCAGCTTATTATTGCACTTTCTTCATATTTTGCCTTATACTATTTATTTACTACAAATCGCGTCCGTACAATCTGGTACGTTCATTTTGCCAGGGCTTCAGTGTACCCCATAACACGGCAAGAAAAGTCTGAACACTTTCGACAATGCGGCACCCCGAACTTATAGCACTATATGCATCAACTCCGAATCATGTCTTGGTCAATAGTTGGGTTTGACCGGCTCCCTTGTTTTGGTGCCTTATGTTCTGCTATATCGGCTAAGGTAACGTAGGGAGAACTACTGCGATTATGTCCCGGTTCTTTCGGACGAGCACCTCAGTAGAGAAAGCAGAAAACTGACTGTCATGATACGGCGAGAGCTGGTCGCTGTTTGAGAGGTCTCAAATACTTAAAGATTTTTTCCGCTTTGGGCGAGGAATCGGCCTTGTCCGATTTAGGCGTGTATAGAGCCCCAACTTCGGCCTTCCGAATACTAGGGGCTTCGCCAAAATTTAAAATTGTAGACTTCTATGGCTAAGTGAGAGTGATAAAGCTGTCTAGTCCGATTGCCTTGTTCGCTGCGCTAAACACCTCCTTAAAGGACCAAAAATTTGGATGAAGAGTGTTTAGATTTATCCCGAACACCTCGGTACTAGTTACATAGGGGCGGAAGCCGACGACTGGCCAACTCTTAGATTTGATAAACGGCCGCACAGAAGGTAATATTTTAAATCAACAAGCGTTCCATTACGCACATGAACTCGTTTTCATATTACAGGATGACATGATTACATTTCACTCATACATCACATCCTTAGCACATTCATTCGCCACAAGATGGGCACCCTTCAGGACACCCTCAAAATACTTCTCGGGGTGACGATGCTCCTTGCCCTTCGGCGGCCCCTCCGTCACCAGCTTCTCGGGGTCCATCTTAGCCCAGTGCACTTTTGCACGGGCAAAGGCCCTGCGTGCACCTTCAATGCAGAAGAGGAGTCACGCTCCAGGGACTCGCATTTTTTGACGAGGTCCTGGAGCTGTTGCTGGACCTCATTTACACGAGCATCTTGCTTCTCGCGCTCGATGCGCTCCTTGGCCGCCCTGTCTTCGGCCTTGGACATCGCTTTCTTCAGGGCCGCCACTTCGGTCATGGCCCCTATTAAAATTCAGGATGCTTCTCGTAGCATCATAAATTTCCCTCCATATTATACATGAACGGGGTATCACTTACCCTTGTTCTCCTCGAGCTGCTTCTTCACGAGGCCGAGCTCTTCTTCGGCCCGCCCCAGGTTCTGCTTCAGTCTGGAGACCTCCGCAGTGCGGGCGGCGGCGGCCAGCAGCGAGGCCTTCTTATTCACATTCGCATAACATGATTAGACTTCTACGAACATTATTTGATCCTCTGTTCGGCTTTTCTTTATGAACACCGCACAGAGCATCAAGGGGTACTATCTATGCTAGGATACTTTCTCATAATGTGATTACTTACCTCAAAGCCTCTTAGGAGGCTGGCGCATGCTTCGGTCAACCCGCTTTTGGCGGACCGAACCTACTCAATCACCGTACTCATAAGAGTACGGTGCTCTTCGTCAATGGAAGCGTCGTGAAGCACTTCTAGCAAATTGTTTCATGCCTCTGGTTGGACAGAGGTCATCGTAACAGGCGGCTCACCCTCCTTAGGAAGGAGCTGCCTACCTGAATCCGGAACCATTCGAGGTTCTGGCACAGTGTCCGGACGGGAGCCAGACTTGCTGCGGCCCCCGTCGTCAAGATCCATGGGGGTCTTTCCCCCCATGAGCCCGGCGCCTGGGATTTTGCCTTGTGGCGTCTCCAGAATCGCCTCCCCCTGCTCCAGTATCCGCTGGGACAACACCTCGGTGTCGTCCGCGGGCTGGGGGGATGTGGCCATCGGGAGCGAATAGTTGTTCATCTCCGACGGACTCAAAGACCCATCCGAGGAGGATGCGCCTATATGGGCCTTGGACGGACTATATGATTATGTTCAACATGCATGTTAGAAAGCAATAAAGCAAGGCATACCGGAAGATAGTATCTGGACACTTACGACTTTGCCCGGGGCTTGTCCCTGGGCAGCCCCTCCTCGTCGCTGTAGGCGGTAGTGGTGGATTGGTCTGGAGGGAGGGTTCTTCCCTTCTTGGACCCCTCGACCTCCCCGGACGGGGCGGCCTTCCTTTTCTTCTCCTCCCTGGTTGGGGGATGGACTCCTTCTTCCTCCTCCTCGTTTTTTCTGGAGGAGGGCACTTCTAAGTATTCGGACGATGCATCCGACACGGCCTTGCGCCGGAGACCCTTCCTGGTCCCCGTGGCCTTCTTCTTGGCCTTCTTCTCTAGCACCTTGCTGGATCTTCAGGTAGCGGAGCCGGACAGTTGATCTTCAGGCATCGGGACCAACATCTCCGTCAGGAGAGCGGTTGCTGGATCTTCAGGTAGCGGAGCCGGACAGTTGATCCGCTCCTCCGTCGCCACATATTCCTGTTAAATCAGCACAATTGGCTAAAACTCCACCCCCGAATATACCGGGGAAATCTCATCTTGAAAGTTGGAAGGCTTACCGGATTGGCAATGTGCTTTGCGCTGAGTCCACGGTCTTCGGTGAGGGGAGGAGGGACTTTAGACGCCTTGAACAGCATCTTCTAGACGTCTTTGTGCGTCGTGTCTTCCTGCAACGTCTGGTGTTTGGCAGAATCAAACTCCCACATGTTGAATGCCCGTCTTTGGCATGGGAGGATCCGGCGGAAGAGCATGACCTAGACGACGTTGACGAGCTTGATCTTCTTGCCCATCATGTTCTTGATGCAGTTCACGAGTTCGGCCAGCTCCACAGGGGCACCCCAGGCCAAGCCTTTCTTTTCCCAGGAGGTGAGTCGCATGGGGATGCGAGATGAAAATTTGGGGGCCGCCGCCGAGTTGGCGTCACATGGCTCGGTAATGTAGAACCACCCCTTCACGGTCTCCACGAAGGAGCCTTCGAGCCAGGTGACATTGGGTATCCTGCCCACCATGGAGCCTCCGCACTCTGCTTGCTCACCCACCACTATCTTCGGCTTCACGTTGAAGATCTTTAGCCACAGGACAAAGTGGGGCGGGATGCGGAGGAAGGCCTCGCACACGACGATAAACGCCGAGATATTGAGGACGAAATTTGGGGCTAGATCATGTAAATCTAGCCCATAGTAAAACATGATCCCGCGGACAAACGGGTGGAGGGGAAATACCAGTCTGCACACGAAGTGGGGGAGAAATACAACCCTCTCGTGGGGTTCCGGAGTGGGGATGATCTGCCCTTTGTCCGGGAGCCGGTGCGTGATGTGTGCGGCTAATATCCGACCTCCCTAAGCTTCATAATGCCCTCCTCCGTAACAGAGGAGGCCATCCACCTGCCTCCCGCTCCGGACATGATTGGAATGGCTTAACGGAGAAGGTGGGAACTTGGGCGCTGGAGCTCGAGAGTGCGAGAGCGGATGAGAAATAGAGGAAGAAGGCGTGGGTGAAAAGGGGGAATCATTATCTCTTTATAAAGGCGGTAGAAGCCATGTGCCTCCCCTCTTTCCCGTTAAAATTTCTTATTCCCCAAGCGCCATGGTTGATGGCACGGTTGGGTTACCCACGCCTGTATTGATGAGAATCTCACGATAAGGGGATGCTACGTCTTGAGCTAGCGTTGGTTTTCCCAAAAGAGGAGAGGGTGATGCAGCAAGTGTAGCGTAAGTATTTCCCTCAGTTTTTGAGAACCAAGGTATCAATCCAGTAGGAGGCTCCTCAAAAGTCCCACGCACCTACACAAACAAACTGAGAACTCGCAACCAACACAATAAAGGGGTTATCAATCCCTTCACGGCCACTTGTGAAAGTGAGATCTGATAGAGATAATATGATAAGATAAATATATTTTTGGTATTTTATAATATAGATGCAAGAAAGTAAAGATGCAAATAAAAGTAGATTGAAAGCAAATATGATAAGAGATAGACCCGGGGGGCATAGGTTTCACTAGAGGCTTCTCTCGAGAGCATAAGTATTACGGTGGGTGAACAAATTACTCTCAAGAAATTGATAGAATAGCAAATAATTATGACATTATCTAGGCATGATCATGTATATAGGCATCACATCCAAAACAAGTAGACCGACTCCTGCCTGCATCTACTGCTATTACTCCACACATCGACCGCTATCCAGCATGCATCTAGAGTATTAAGTTCATAAGAACAGAGTAACGCATTAAGCAAGATGATATGATGTAGAGGGATAAACTCATGCAATATGATAAAAACCCCATCTTGTTATCCTCGATGGCAACAATACAATACGTGTCTTGCAACCCTTTCTGTCACTCGGAAAGAACACTGCAAGATTGAACCCAAAGCTAAGCACTTCTCCCATGGCAAGAAAGATCAATCTAGTAGGCCAAACCAAACCGATAATTCGAAGAGACTTGCAAAGATAACTCAATCATACATAAAAGAATTCAGAGAAGATTCAGTTAATAACCATAGATAAATCTCATCATAAACTCACAATTCATCGGATCTTGACAAACACACCGCAAAAAGAGATTACATCGAATAGATCTCCACAAGAGAGGGGGAGAACATTGTATTGAGATCCAAAAAGAGAGAAGAAGCAATCTAGCTAATAACTATGGACCCGTAGGTCTGTGGTAAACTACTCACAACTCATAGGAGGGGCAAGGATGTTGATGTAGAGGCCCTCCATGGTTGATTTCCCCTCCGGCAGAGTGCCGGCGAAGGCTCCAAGATGGGATCTCGCGGATACAGAAGGTTACGGTGGTGGAAATTGTGTTTCATGGTGCCCTTGGATGTTTTAGGGGTCCGTAGGTATATATAGGAGGAAGAAGTACATCGGTGGACGCCCGAGGGGCTCATGAGATAGGGGGGCACGCCCTCCTATCTCGTGGGGCCCTCGGAGCTTTCTTGACTTGCACTCCAGGCTCTCCGGATCAGATTTGTTCCAAAAATAACGCTCCCGAAGGTTTCATTCCGTTTGGACTCTGTTTGATATTCCTTTTCTTCGAAATACTGAAATAGGCAAAAAAAGAGAAATATGGGTTGGGCCTCCGGTTAGTAGGTTAGTCCCAAAAATGATATAAATATGTACAATAAAGCCCATAAGCATCCAAAACAGGTAATATAATAGCATGGAACAATCAAAAATTATAGATACTGTACTCCAAGTTAGTTTAGCCTAGGTCGGTTATCCTATGCACTATATAAACATTGTAATCCGGCTGTATCAATTAAGCAATATACAAGTTTACACAAACTTACATGGTATCAGATATTCGGTCCTAGGGCATGGCCGTCCCACCTCGGCCGCCGCCGCCGCCGCCGCGCGGCTACTTCGAGTGGCGCGCCGCCATGGCCGCTGCTCCACCCCCCACCCAAACAGCTTCCTCTACCTCTCTAACCCTAGCCCCTACAATTCCCACTACAATTTCTTTCGCTGATACAATCTCAGATGTTACCCCTCTTATCCCAATTACCCTAGACCTTGCAGCCCACAATTACTACCATTGGTGCCACCTCTTCGACATACACCTTGGCCGCTGCAATCTGCGCGCCCACATCGCCGCCGACTCCGTTCCGCGCCTCGATGATCCTCGCTGGGTCAAAGATGATCTCTCCATCATCCAATGGATCTACACGCGCGTGTCTACCGAGATTTTCAATCTTGTCTTCCGCGAGGCCTCTACCGCAGCCGCTCTCTGGGCTGCTCTTCGTCGTCTCTTCCAGGACAACGCCAACGCTCGCATCAACACCCTCAACATGCAACACCGTCCAGGGAGCATCTTCTCTCAGCAAGTACTGTCAGCGCCTCCAGACGATGGCCGATGAGTTTCACGAGTTGGGTGATCGCATGGATGATCGTCAGCTCGTCAACATCTTACTCCAAGGGATCGGTGATGAGTTCAGGACGCAAGCTGCCTTCATACCTCTCATACGGCCTTATCCCTCCTTTGCCGAGGTGCGCTCCCTACTTTAGTCCGCCGCCGACGCGATTGCGTGCAAGGAATCTCGGCCCTAGGTCTTCGCTGCCTCGCCACGGCCTCACCCTCCTGCCGCGGCAGCGCAAATTGGTCAAAACCCTGCCGCGGCAGCCCCGGCAGCACCACCACCTCCCGTGCGCCCACCCCCTAGATGGCGCCCGAGTCCGAACTACCGCGGGAAGAACCCCAGTCTTCATCCAATAATATGCTGTCAAATCGCACTCCATCCTATTTTTCTTCTATAACGCTTGGTGATGGTTCCTCCACTCCTATTTCATGTGTTGGTCACACTCAACTCCCATCTACCACCAAGCCACTTCTTCTTAGTGATCTCTTAGTTGCACCAGCACTTATCAAAAATTTAATTTCTGTTCGTCACTTCACCATTGATAATTATGTCTCTGTCGAGTTTGATCCCTTTGGTCTTTCTGTAAAGGATTTCAACACCAAGACGGAGATCGCACGCTTAGATAGCTCCGGCGACCTCTACTCCATCCCCGGTGCTACCACTGCTGCGCTTCCTTCTTCCATGCTTGCTACGGTGGATCTTTGGCATCAGCGTTTAGGTCATCCCAATAGTGCCACACTGTCGTCCATACTTAGTGATTTTTCCATTCCATGTAATAAAGAACCTCATAATTCCTCTCTGTGTATTTCATGTCAACAAGGAAAACATGTTCGGTTACCCTTTAGTTCTTCTAGCTCTTCTAGTACGTTTCTCTTTGAGCTTCTTCATTGTGATCTATGGACCTCTCCTATTTCAAGCATTTCTGGTTTTAAATATTACCTTGTCATTCTAGATGATTACACACATTTTATATGGACTTCTCCTCTAAGAAATAAATCCGACACACATACTGTTTTAACTAACTTTCAATGATATGTCGCTACTCACTTCCTTCTTCCTATTCGTTTTCTACAATGTGATAATGGAAAGAATTTAATAATATTGCAAACCGAAACCTTTTCCTCACACACGGCATTCTCCTTCGGTTCTCTTGTCCATACACCTCACCACAAAATGGCAAAGCTGAACGCTCTCTTCGCACAATCAATGATATTATTAGAACACTTCTTATCTAGGCATCCATGCCACCCAATTTCTGGGCTGAAGCACTGCGTACTGCCAATTATCTTTTGAATATTCGCCCATCTAGTGTGAATCCTAAAACCACCCCCTTTTACTCTCTCTTTCTTTCTCACCCTAACTATAATGAGCTACGAGTCTTTGGTTGTCTTTGCTTCCCCAACATCTCCGCCACAACAACTAATAAGATGTCCCCACGATCTCTTCCGTGTGTTTTCTTAGGATACTCTGATGAACACAAAGGCTATAGGTGTCTTGATCTTGTTTCTGGTCACGTACATATCTCTCGTCATGTAACTTTCGATGAAACGTTTTTTCCTTTCTCTACTACCTCCACAGACAACAAACCTAAATCTGCATCCAAACCATCTCATTCTCCCTCTAAATTCCCTCTCTTTACTCATCTCTTACCTGAAAATCCTGCCCCGGCAGTGCCTCCACCTTCTCCTATCGCCACGCCGATCTCTACCGCGGTAGCAGATTCTGCCACAGCCGCGCCCCCATCACCCCCATCTCCCACCATCGCCACGCCACTTTCTGCCGCGGCAGCCTCGCCCATGTCCGCACCCTCCGCTGCGCCGGACAACTCTCCCTCTCCGTCACCACCAATTCTACCACCCAATGCCGTCCCTGTTCCTGCTCCTCTCAATGACCACCCTATGCGCACCCGTGCCAAATCAGGTTTTTCTCAACCAAATAAGAAGCTTAATTTACATGTTACTACTAATCCCTCTCCTATTCCTAAAACTTACAAATCTGCTCTTCTTGATCCTAACTGGGCCGCTGCCATGCGTGATGAATACAATGCTCTTCTCTCCAACAACACCTGGCATCTGGTTCCCCGTCCTCCTAATGCAAATATTGTCTCTGGTAAATGGGTCTTTCGTCAAAAATTTAACTCTGGCGGTAGTCTTTCTAGGTATAAAGCTCGTTGGGTTTGTCGTGGCTTCTCTCAACAACACGGTATAGATTATGATGAGACGTTTTCTCCTGTCGTAAAACCTAGCACTATTCGAACCATTCTTAGCATAGCGGTCTCATCAACATGGCCAATCCATCAATTAGACGTTAAAAATGCTTTTCTTCACGGCTCTCTTCATGAAACTGTATATTGTCAACAACCCTTAGGTTTCGAGGATTCTACATCTCCCCATCATGTTTGTCTTCTTCAGAAATCCCTCTATGGCCTTAAACAAGCTCCCCGTGCATGGTTTCAACGCTTCTCTACCTTCCTTCAAACTATCGGTTTTTCTCCTTCTCGTTCAGACTATTCTCTTTTTGTTTATCATTTTAACAGCCACGTTGCCTATCTTCTTCTTTATGTAGATGATATTGTTCTTACTGCCTCTTCTACTGACTTTCTTCAACACATTATCTCACTTCTTCAACACGAATTTTCCATGACTGATTTAGGTTCTCTCCATCATTTTTTGGGTATTGCTGTCACACGTGATCATAAGGGTCTTTTTCTTTCTCAACGTCAGTATTCTATTGAACTTTTAAACAAGGCCGGTATGTTAGATTGTCAACCCTCTCGCACACCTGTAGATATTAATTCTAAACTCTCCTCTGATGGTGAAACTTTTTCTGATCCCACACTTTATCGTAGTTTAACTGGTGCTCTTCAGTATCTCACACTTACTCGTCCTGAACTATCCTATGCTGTACAACAAGCCTGTCTTTTTATGCATGATCCTCGTGTCCCTCATTATAATCATGTCAAACGAATTCTTCGGTATGTCAAAGTAACTCTCGACCACGGTCTCCACATCAATTCATCTTCACCTGCATCATTGACAGCTTATTCGGATGCTGACTGGGCTGGTTGTCCAGACACTCGTTGATCCACTTCAGGATACTGTGTTTACCTTGGTAACAATCTTATTTCTTGGTCCTCGAAGCGCCAGCTTACGGTCTCTCGTTCGTCGGCTGAGGCAGAGTACAGGGCTGTTGCACATGCAGTTGCGGAGACAGTTTGGTTGCGCCAATTACTTGAGGAACTTCATCATCCTCTTCATCAGGCCACGGTGGTTTACTGTGATAATATTTCTGCAGTCTATATGTCAGGCAATCCAGTGCAGCATCGACGCACCAAGCATATTGAGATCGACATTCACTTTGTTCGTGAGAAAGTTGCTTTGGGACAAGTCCGTGTTCTTCATGTTCCTAACACGACACAGTTCGCTGATATCTTCACTAAGGGGCTTGCAACCGCGCCATTTACAAATATTCGCTCCAGTCTCAACCTCATCGAGCCTCCCGTTGACACTGTGGGGGGATGTTAGAGTATACGAGTAGGACTCGTATCAGACTTGTACTCCAAGTTACTTTAACCTAGGTCGGTTATCCTATGCACTATATAAACATTGTAATCCGGCTGTATCAATTAAGCAATATACAAGTTTACACAATCTTACAGATACGTTGGAGACGTATCAGGGGACACGATCTCTTCTTCGACAATACGTTCCAAGGAAACCGCCTCGCAATATGTGCAGTAGCTGGTTGTAAAAAAAGGGTTCGAATAATGACCAGGCCGTGGTGTGATGTCACTCTACAAAAGTTGTCAGCATATTTGATTTGTGGAATACTGTTCCCTCTAAGGTCGTATGTGGAATTTGTTTTGCAGCCGGACACGATAATCGTGTTCAAAATCTTCTATGGAGTATTCGGAGGGGGAACCCGCCTTGCAATGCCAAAGACAATCTGCGCGTCGGACTCATCATCATTGAAGCATGGTTCAGGGGCTACTGAGGGAGTCCTGGATTAGGGGGTATCCGGACAGCCAGACTATATACTTTGGCCGGACTGTTGGACTATGAAGATACAAGATTGAAGACTTAGACGATGTTTGCATATCCGATTGTGCGTCTAAGGCTAATGGCAACAGGAGGCTGGGGACACGATGTTTACCCAGGTTCGGGCCCTCTCGATGGAGGTAATACCCTACTTCCTGCTTGATTGATCTTGATGATATGAGTATTACAAGAGTTGATCTACCACGAGATTATAGAGGCTAAACCCTAGAAGCTAGCCTATGATTATGATTGTTGTGTTTCTACGGACTAAACCCTCCGGTTTATATAGACACTGGAGAGGGCTAGGCTTACACAGAGTCGGTTACAGAGAAGGAGATCTACATATCTGAATCGCCAAGCTTTCCCTCCACGCACAGGAGAGTCCCATCCGGACACGGGATGAAGTCTTCAATCTTGTATCTTCATAGTCCAATAGTCTGGCCAAAGTAAATAGTCCGGTTGTCCGGATACCCCCTAATCCAGGACTCCCTCACATGGGCCGAAAGTGAAACGGGCTGGTGTTATATTCGACGGCCCACATGATGTTGTTGGGTCGATTACAGGAAGGCCCTAACAGGCCGTGAGTTACCGGGCCCTAAAATGGGCTATATGCGAACAGACCGTTAACAGGCTTTTCATGGGCCGTCCCACTAACTTTTGACCAAGTCAAACGGGTCGGCCTTTCTAAGCTAAATGGCCCAGTGTTGGGCCGTCTCACACGTCGGCATAACATAGGCGCCTATCTGACCCAATGACGAGCCGACACGTGTTTCCTTCGGCAAATGAGAATTTTACACGTGAAAAATCCGCATTGGTCTGGGCTATTAACGAGTTATCAGAGCAAAAACCGGACCTGCGAGATTAATGGTGACCCATTATGGTGGATGCCACGTGTCGATTACCCTTGACGAAAGCACTTCCATGATACGTCATTTATCATCATGGAAGTGAACACTTACGTGATGATAAATTTGGTATTGTCATGGAATACTTCTATGACAACACAGGTATGACTAATTTGATTATGTCATAAAATCGTCATGGATGTACATACATGACAGAAAACATGAACTACTGTGACAAACATGTATTATCATGGAAGTGGTTTTTTTGTAGTGCCCCCTGAGGGAGTCCTGGATTGAGGGGTCCTCAGGTGGCCGGATCGTTCGTTATTGGCCAGACTGGTGGGCCATAAAGATTATTGACGAAGGCAATCTCCCTTATTCGGATAGGACTCCCATATGTAAAATAGCAAGTTTAGAGCTCGGGTGTAATACTTTCCTTCCTCAATAAGATGGTCATATAAACCGGAGGGTTTAGTCCGTAGAGATAGAAGAATCATAACAATCACATGGGCTAGACTTTTAGGGTTTAGCCATTACGATCTTGAGGTAGATCAATTCTTGTAACCCCATATTCAACAAGATCAATCAAGCAGGAAGTAGAGTATTACCTCGATCGAGAGGTACTGAATCTGGGTAAACATCTTGTCCCCAGTCTCCTGTTACCATCGATCCTCGACGCATAGTTCGGGACCCCCTACTCGAGATGTGCCAGTTTTGACACCGACAGTGGTGCTTTGATTGAGAGTTCCACTGTGTCGTCGACTGAAGGATTAATGGCACGCTTCGTCATCAACAATGAGGCCACCACCGACCAGCTTTTTGTGTTCGGCGGCTTCGTGCTTCGTGCCAACACTGAAGGCCACTTCGAGCAGGTTGACAGCTATGCCCTTGGTCATTAGATCATATTTGGAAGCCAAAACTACATTGCTGATATCCGTGGAGTTTTCATCTTCGACGGATTCGTGCTACCTCTTGAGCATACATTGGTTTTCCCTTGAAGAGGAAAGGGTGATGCAGCAAAGTAGCGTAAGTATTTCCCTCAGCTTTTGAGAACCAAGGTATCAATCCAATAGGATACTACACGCAAGTCCCTCGTACCTGTACAAAGAATCAAGAACGTTGCAACCAATGCGATAAAGGGGTTGTTAATCCCTTCAGGGCCACTTGCAAAAGTTAGATCTGATAAAGATAATAAGATAAATATTTTTGGTTTTTTTGTTGTATAGATTGGAAAGTAAAAATTGCAAAATAAAAGGTGGCATAAATAGCAAGTTGATAGGACAATGGTATGATGGAAGATAGACCCGGGGGCCCTAGGTTTCACTAGTGGCTTCTCTTAGGATAGCATAATTTATGGTGGGTGAACGAATTACTGTGGAGCAATTGATAGAAAAGAGCATAGTTATGAGAATATCTAGGCATGATCATGTATTTAGGCATCACGTCTGTGACAAGTAGACCGAAATGATTCTGCATCTACTACTATTACTCCACACATCGACCGCTATCCAGCATGCATCTAGAGTATTAAGTTCATAAGAATAGAGTAACACATTAGGCAAGATGACATGATCTAGAGGGATAAACTCAAGAAATATGATATAAACCACATCTTTTTATCCTCGATGGAAACAATACCCCTGCTGTCACTGGGAAAGGACATTGCAAGGAAGATCAAACTAGTAGGACAAAGCAAACTGATAATTCAAAGAGACTTGCAAAGATATTTAAATCATGCATAAAATAATTCAAAGAAGAATCAAATATTGTTCATAGATAATCTTGATCATAAACCGACAATTCGTCGAATCTCGAGAAACACACTAAAAAAAGAATTACATCGAATAGATCCCCAAGAGAATCGAGGAGAACTTTGTATTGAGATCCAAAGAGAGAGAAGAAGCCATCTAGCTAATAACTATGGACACAAAGGTCAGTGGTAAATTACTCACACATCATCGAAGAGGCTATGGTGTTGATGTATAAGCCCTCCGTGATCGATTCCCCCTCCGGCGGAGCGCTGGAAAAGGCCACAAGATGGGATCTCACGGGTATAGAAGGTTGCGGCGGTGGAAATAGGGTTTCGTGGTGCTCTCGGATGTTTTTGGGGTATATGAGTATATATAGGCGAAAGAAGTAGGTCGGTGGAGCCACAAGGGGCCTAGGAGTGTGGGGGCGCGCCTACCCCCCTGGGCGTGCCAACCTACCTCGTGGCCGACTCATTGCTTCTTTGACGTCCACTCCAAGTATCCTGGATTTTGTTTGTTTCAAAAATAACTCTCCAGAAGGTTTCATTCCGTTTGGATTCCGTTTAATATTCCTTTTCTACGAAACACTGAAACAGGCAAAAAAACAACAATTTGCACTGGGCTTTCGGTTAATAGGTTAGTCCCAAAAATAATATAAAAGTGCATAATAAAGCCCATTAAACATCCAAAACAGATAATATAATAGCATGGTATAATAAAAAATTATAGATACGTTGGAGACATATCAAGCATCCCCAAGCTAAATTCCTGCTCGTCCTCGAGTAGGTAAACGATAAAAACAGAATTTTTGATGTGGAATTCTAACTAACATAATTTTCAAAGTAATTCTCTTTATTGTGGCATGAATGTTCAGATCCGAAAGATTGAGGATAAAAGTTTAATATTGACATAAACATAATAATACTTGAAGCATACTAACTAAGCAATTATGTATTCTCAAAATTACATGGCCAAAGAAAGCTTATCCCTACAAAGTCATATAGTTTGGCTATGCTTCATTTTTGTCACACAAAAATGCTCTCATCTTGCATAACCCTGATGACAAGCCAAGCAATTGTTTAATACTTTAGTAATCTCAAACTTTTTTCAACTTTCATGCAATACATGAGCGTGAGCCATGGACATAGCACCATGGGTGGAATAGAATAATGATGGGGGTTGTGTTAAGAAGACAAAAAGAAAGAAAGTCTCACATTGGAGATGCCCATCGATTGATGTCAATGCAAGAGGAATTGATTGCCATGCAACAGATGCACTAGAGCTATAAATGTATGAAAGCTCAACAAAAAAACTAAGTGGGTGTGCATCCTACTTGCTTGCTCACGAAGACCTAGAGCATTTGAGGAAGTCCATTGTTGGAATATACAAGCCAAGTTCTATAATGAAAAATTCCCACTAGTATATGAAAGTGACAAAATAAGAGACTCTCTGTCATAAAGATCATGGTGCTATTTTGAAGCACAAGTGTGGAAAAAAAGGATACTAGAATTGTCCCTTTTATTTCTTTTCTCCTTTTTATTTTGGGCCTTTCTCTTATTTTATTTGGCCTTTTTTTTATTTGGGACAATGCTCTATTAATGATGATCATCACACTTCCATTTATTTACAACTCAATGATTACAACTAGATACTTAGAACAAAATATGACTCTATATGGGTGCCCCCAGCAGTGTACTGGGATAGGCAATGAATGAGGAGTGACATGTAGGAAAAATTATGCATGGTGGCTTTTTCACAAATATGATGTCTACTACATGATCATGCAAGGCAATATGACAATGATGAAGCGTGTCATAATAAATGAAACAGTAGAAAGTTGCATGGCAATATATCTCGAAATGGCTATGGAAATGCAATAATAGTTAGGTATGGTGGCTGTTTTGAGGAAGATATAAGGAGGTTTATGTGTGATAGAGCATGTCATATCACGGGGGTTGGATGCACGAAGTTGGCACCAACTCTCAAGGTAAGAAAGGGGAATGCACAATACCAAAGAGGCTAGCAATGATGGAAAGGTGAGAGTGCGTATAATCCATGGACTCAACATTAGTCATAAAGAACTCACATACTTATTGAAAAAATCTACAAGTCATCAAAAACCAAGCACTACGCGCATGCTCCTAGGGTGATAGATTGGTAGGAAAAGACCATCGCTCGTCCCCGACCGCCACTCATAAGGAGGACAATCAGAGAAACACCTCATCCTTCAAATTTGTCACAAAACGGTTACCAGACGTGCATGCTACGGGACTTGCAAACTTCAACACAAGTATTTCTCGAATTCACAACTACTCAACTGGCATGACTCTAATATTACCATCTTCATATCTCAAAACAATCATCAAGTATCAAACTTCTCATAGTATTCAATGCACTTTTTATTAACGTTTTTATTATACCCATCTTGGTTGCCAATCATATAAGGACTAATTTTATAGCCAAAGCAAATTACCAAGCACGAGAGATCAATAATTTCTATAAAATAAAACCACCACCGTGCTCTTAAAGATATAAGTGAAGCACTAGAGCAAAGTTATCTAGCTCAAAAGATATAAGTGAAGCACATAGAGTATTCTAATAAATTCCGAATCATGTGTGTCTCTCCAAAAGGTGTGTACAGAAAGTATGATTTGGTAAACTAACAAGCAAAGATTCAAATCATATGAGACGCTCCAAGCAAAACACATATCAGGCGGTGAATAAAAATATAGCCTCAAGTAAAGTTACCGATGGACGAAGACGAAAGAGGGGATGCCTTCCGGGGCATCCCCAAGCTTAGGCTTTTGGTTGTCCGTGAATTTTACCTTGGGGTGCCTTGGGCATCCCCAAGCTTAGGCTCTTGCCACTCCTTCTTCCATAATCCATCAAATCTTTACCCAAAACTTGAAAACTTCACAACACAAAACTCAACAGAAAATCCCATGAGCTCCATTAGTATAAGAAAACAAATCACCACTTTAAGGTACTGTAATGAACTCATTCTTTATTTATATTGGTGTTAAACATACTGTATTCCAACTTCTGTATGGTTCATACCCCCGATACTAGCCATAGATTCATCAAAATAAGCAAACAACACACGAAAAACAGAATCTGTCAAAAATAGAACAGTCTGTAGCAATCTGCATCAAATGTATAATTCTGTAACTCCAAAAAATCTGAAATAAATTGGTGTATGTGAAGAATTTGTCTGTTACTCATCTGCAAAGTGAATCAACCTTAAATCCATTTCCAGTAAAATAGTGGGATTATCATTAACTAAAGTCATGACCTCTCCAAACCCACTTTTATCAAAAATGCCATCAGATTGAACATTCTCCAAATATGTGGGATCTAAAGATGACACTCTTCCAAACCCACTTTCATTATTATTGCAAACATTATTATAAATCTCATATTCATCATGAGGCTTAAATAAATTTTCAAGATCATAAGAAGAATCACCACAATCATGATCGTTGCAACAAGTAGAGGATATAGCAAAACTAGCATCCCCAAGCTTATGGTTTTGCATATTATTAGCACAATTGACATCAAGAGAATTTATAGTAAAATCATTGCGATCATGCTTTTTATACAAGGAGCTATCGTGAATCTCTTCATAAATTTCTTCATCACAATTTGCAGATTCACGAATTTCAAGCAAAACCTCATAAAGATAATGTAGTGCACTCAAATCACTAGAAATTGGTTCATCATAATTGGATATCTTAGAAAGATTAGCAAGGGATGAGGATCCATAAACTTTTAGCAAGCGAAGATGCTAGCAAAAAGAAGGCACATGGTAACACAAGATCGAACGGAAGGAGGTCGAAGAAAAGGCAAAGGTGAAGTGGGGGAGAGGAAAATGCGAGGCAAATGGCAAATAATGTAATGCGAGGGATAAGAGTTTGTGAAGGGTACTTGGTATGTCTTTACTTGGCGTAGATCTCCCCGGCAACGGCGCCAAAATGGCTAGTTGACGGGAGATCCAATCTTGACTTGACTTGGTGCAAATCTCCCCGGCAACAGCGCCAGAAATCCTTCTTGCTACCTCTTGAGCATGCGTTGGTTTTCCCTTGAATAGGAAACGGTGATGCAGCAAAGTAGCGTAAGTATTTCCCTCAGTTTTTGAGAATCAAGGTATCAATCAAGTAGGAGACTACACGCAAGTCCCTCGTACCTGCACAATCAATCAAGAACCTTGCAACCAACGCGATAATGGGGTAGTCAATCCTGCAAAAGTGAGATCTAATAAAGATAATAAGATAAATATTTTTGGTATTTTTGTTGTATAGATTGGAAAGTAAAGATTGCAAAATGAAAGGCGGCAGAAATAGCAAGTTGATAGGAAAACAATATGATGGAAGATAGACCCAGGGGCCATAGGTTTCACTAGTGGATTCTCTCAAGATAGCATAATTTACGGTGGATGAGCGAATTACTGTCGAGCAATTGATTGAAACGCGCATAGTTATGAGAATATCTAGCACTACTGGAATTCACTTCTTTGCCGTCCGCCATGGCGGACGGCAAAGGCATGGATCACGGACGGCAAACTCCTTTGCCGTCTGCCAGCAGACGGCAAACCGTCTGTCTGAACACGTGCCAGCAAAGGCCTTCTTTGCCGTCCGCTAGCTGGAAACGGACGTCAAAGGATTGTGCCTTCCGCCGTTGGTGGCCAGTAGACGATAACGATTATGGATGGCAGTGAGGTGGGGTGAGAGCTGTTAGGGCTTAACAGCGTGCTTTATCGTCAGCCAGCAGACGACAAAGAGGCTAAGGTCTTTGTCGTCCGCTAGCGGACGGCAAAGTTCTCAAACATGCCAGTCCTAGAAGTCACAGGTATCTGTCACGTGGCACGTTTGTCGTCCGCTAGCTGACGGCAATGGTTTTTGCCGTCAGCTAGCGGACGGCAAAGAGCCTGTACAACCCTGTTTTTAATTAAATTCATTCAATTTGACAGCAATTCACAGATATACACAGATATACATATATACACAACAAGCATATCCAACACACAAGTTTCATCATATATACATACATAGCCAACACATATATAGTTCCATCCATCCTTACATATTACAAAAGTTTCACATTGTTCATCCAACACCGTTATCCATCCATCCATATATAACAAGTTCCAAACATGCAAGTTCCTTGATACAAAATAAAAGCACAAATGGAAAAGAAGAACTCCATCCATGCAAGCTTCCGTGAATTAAATCAAATATGCAAAATGATAAACAAGATGTTAGAAGAAGAAGAAGAATATAAGAAGTAAGCATACTTAAGTAAAATGGAGCTAACCTAGAAGAAAATGAAGAAGAAGAAGAAGACTAGAAGAATACTCGGAGAAGAAGAAGAAGAAGATAACTTAGCATATTAGAGATAACTTAGCATATTAGAGCCAACTTAGGTAAAATGGGGCCAACCTATCTAATTATGCCATCTTTGAGTGAACTAAGCATATTAGACCTAACTTAGAGCTAACTTATGTCATTTTGGAGAAGAATAAGAAGAAGAAGAAGAAGAAGAAGAAGAAGAAAAAGACTATAAGCTTATTATGTAAAGTTGGTCATTTTGTGCTAACATAAGTAAATTTTTAGCTAACCTATAGGAAACTAAGCATAGTAGACATAACTTAGCATATTAGAGCCAACTTAGGTAAAATGGAGCCAACCTAGCTAATTATGCCATCTTTGAGTGAACTAAGGATATTGGAGCTAACTTAGAGCTAACTTATGTCATTTTGGAGAAGAAGAAGACGAAGAAGAAGAAGAAGAAGAAGAAGAAGAAGACTATAAGCTTATTAGAGCTAACATAGGTAACTATAAGCATATTAGAGCTAACTTAGAGCTAACTTATGTCATTTCGGAGGAAACAAAGCTAAGTATGTATAGATCATTTTGGAGATCTGACATACCTGACATAGTTCAGTTCTCATTGTTCTTCTCCTTCTCCTTCCTCAGCCTGATGCACCAAGAGAGGCGAGGTGGTGGAGGCAGTGGGATGTAGTCTTCCACAATAATTGGCGTGGTCATGTCGCCCAGCTGTGGGATCGTCGGCGCCACCACCGGCGCGAGGTCCTTGTTAGGCACCACCACCATCGTGAGGCCATCTTCAGGCAGGACAGGCACGACCATCGCTAGGTCATCCTCAGCCACCACCAACTCTTGCCCATGGTCAGCCACCACCATCTCTTGCCCTTGGTCAACCACCACCATCTCTAGGTCATACTCAGCTTGATGCCCACTCTGCTCCTCTTCTTCCCCACTCCAATCTGGATCATCCTCCTTGTTGTCTTTGCTGCAGCCAAAATCGTTGCTGCTTTGGCTATAGCCAGTGTCGCTGCTGCTTTGGCTGTAGCCAGTGTCACCGCTGCAACTCCATTGCCTGTCCAAATGCAACAATGACCGTTAATAATTTATGCAAGACAAAGCCAAATGTAGAGGAATAAGAAGAGGCAGAACATACTGGCATCATTGTTGTCAGCGTAGCGCATGCGACACATAGTCGCGTTGAACACCTTCACGATGACAATGGTGGTGTCGTCATCGTACCTGAAGAGAAGGAAGTACCCCAGCCGCAGGTCGTAGGCACGGTAGAACTTCTCCCAGCCACGACACAAGTACATGTGGCCCTCCTTGATCACCAACTCCACGTCCCACAGCCTGCAAAACCCGCTACCGGCCTGTCGCGGCTTCACATTATTTGGCGGATCTTCACCCAACATGTTCACAAAACTGTCAGGCAGCCTCTGCAGTTTGGGACAATGTGTGATGTAGCAAACAACAGATATCATAATCATATGGGTGAATGGGAGATCTCTCCTTTTATATACCTGCGTCATGGATGATACTGAAGTCCCAAGTATGATATTGAAGAACTCAAAAGCATACAACTCGTACTGCGGTGTCGCAGAGCGGAGTCTGCGGTGGCAGCTTCCTCCCATCTCTGATAAGCAGCAGAATAGACCAATTAGTACCCTTACAACATTATCATACAACATTATAACATAAGAAATTTTGAGTAGAAGATAATCAACTACACCAAGTTATCATTTCTCATTCAAAAAACAATGCACCTTTGGACATATGATGGCTCTAGTTGAATTTATTAGTACCACTAGTCATCAAAAATGTTGACTTTAGTTGAATTTCATATAATAACTAATTTAACTTCTTTCAGTCAGAAACTAGTCAACTACCTAGCAGTATAAAAACATTCAACTAAAAAAAATAAAGATACTGCAAAACGTGGCTGAACCCTAAATAACAAACTATAAAATCGTGTCTTTTTCTTATTCTTCCCCTCTTCTTCTTTTTTCCTCTTTTTCCTTTTCTTCTTCTTCCTCTTCTTCCTTTTCTTCTTCTTCTTCTTCTTCTTCTTCTTCTTCTTCTTCTTCTTCTTCTTCTTCTTCTTCTTCTTCTTCTTCTTCTTCTTCTTCTTCTTCTTCTTCTTCTTCTTCTTCTTCTTCTTCTTTTTCTTATTCTTTTTCTCCTCCTCTTCTTCTTTTTCCTTTCCCTTTCCCTCTTCTTTGATCCTCCTCCTTGAACTCAGAGACTCCTCCTTGGACTAACCCATCTCCAACCGTACCACCACATGTTAAAGCAAGGGAGGTGATTTGTTTCTTTGCATTTACCCTCGCCTTTGCAGCCAACAAGGCAGTAGGTACATTTTCTAGGGTCCATAGTGAAAGGCAATTGAGCTGTGAAAGAGGCCCCAACTCTTCCATACTACACCAGTCACCATCAATATAGGTTGGAAACCCACATAGTACCCTCAAATTTGTAAGAGCCCGGAAACCCCTAGGAATAAAGTTTACACAAGTGTCCTCAATATCAAGAAATCTCAACCCTTGAAGCCTGACAATGCTATCTGGAAGTTTCACAAAACTTTCACAACCTTCAAGGCTAATATGTTGCAGGAATTCCATCTCATGGATATTCTCTGGCAGTCTACAAATATCAGTCATCTTTAATACCAAATATCTCAAGTGCTTGAGTTGGTACACACATTCAACCAGTGCAGCAATATTTGCAGATTCAATATGTAGAAGTCGTAGACTTGGGAAGTTAATCAATGAATCACCAGGCTGAATTTCGAGGCTTCCGGTTAATATTAGTGACCTAAGCAATTTCTACTCTCTACTCAAATACATCTGATCCCACTCCTTTGGTTTCTATAGACAATCTAAGAAAAGTTGATGATCTATGGTTTTTTTAGCAGTATCTCCACTGTGAGCTACTAATGTTTCATCCCTAGCAATAAATCGAGCAAATGAGCGAATGACATCATGCATATTGCAGATAAGTTGGCTAGGAAATGATGAATCTATATCTATAAGGTTCCTTAATATTAGCCTCCTTGAACCAATCCTTTACAAATCCACATAGACAATAAGTTGGCGGGGGGAGGTTTTCCTTTCCTTCTTCTTCTTCTCTTCTTCTTCTTCTTCTTCTTCTTCTTCTTCTTCTTCTTCCTTCTTCTCCCTCCTCCTCTTCCTCCCTCCTCCTCCTCCTCCTACTCTTCTTCTTCTTCTAAACTAAAACTAAAACTAATCTAAAATAAACTAAACTAAAATAAACTAAACTAAAATAAACTAAACTAAAACTAATACTAAACTAAAAATAAAACTAAACTAAAACTAAAAATAAAGATAAACCTAAAACACAAACTAAACTAAAAGAAACTAAAAAAACTAAACTAAAAAAAGGGGGAAGAACTCACCTGCAGGGGATCGCCGATGGATGAGGTGCGGGGTGACCGGTGGATGGGAGGGCGGCCGCTGGAGGAGGCAGCGGCCAGGGGGAGGCCGGACAGTCG
>NC_041381.1:37027364-37037664 GCF_002162155.2 Triticum dicoccoides | reverse complement strand
GGGGCGGCGGCGGCTGGACTAGGGGGCGGCGGCAGCGGGGTGGAGGTCAGGGTGTCGCAGGGGAGGGGTGCAAGGCGATGGGGCGAGGGGCGACGGGGCAAGGGGGCGATAGCGGGTCGTCGGGGAGAGAGGACGAGAGAAACACACACACACACATAGAGAGAGAGGGAGAGAGATAGAGAGAGAGAGTGGGGCGACCGGGGTGGGGCTCGACCCGTTAGTTAGGTCAAGTCTTTGTCGTCCGCCATCCTTTGTCGTCCGCTTTTATGCTCTTTTTCGTTTGCTAGCAGACGACAAAGAGGGGGGCCGTTAGGTTTTTTCTATGCAGCTCGTTAGTGGGGCCCACCTCTCTCTTTGCCGTCCGCCAGCTGACGGCAAAGATTCTTTGCTGTCTACTAGCTGACAGCAAAGAACTGGCTGACGACAAAGACCTTCTTTGCCATCAGCCAGTTCTTTGCAGTCCGTTTTATGTAAGCGGACGGCAAAGACCTTCTTTGTCGTCAGCCAGTAGACGGCAAAGAATAGGTAGACGACAAATAAGCTAATTCCATTATTGTAGGCATGATCATGTATATAGGCAGCACGGCCGTGACAAGTAGACCGAAATGATTCTGCATCTACTACTATTACTCCACACATCGATCGCTATCCAGCATTCATCTAGATTATTGAGTTCATAAGAACGGAGTAACGCATTAGGCAAGATGACATGATGTAGAGGGATGAAATCAAGAAATATGATATAAACCCCATCTTTTTATCCTCGACGGCAACAATACAATACATGCCTTGTTGCCCCTGCTCTCACTAGGAAAGGGCACCGCAATATTGAACCCAAAGCTAAGCACTTCTCTCATTGCAAGAAAGAACAATCTAGTAGATCAAAACAAAATGATAATTCGAAGAGACTTGCAAAGATTTTTAAATCATGCATAAAAGAATTCAGAGAAGAATCAAATATTCTTCATAGATAATCTTGATCATAAACCGACAATTCATCGGATCTCGACAAACACACTGCAACAAGAATTACATCGAATAGATCTCCAAGAGAATCGAGGAGAACTTTGTATTGAGATCCAAATAGAGAGAAGAAGCCATCTAGATAATTCATATGGACCCGAAGGTCTGTGGTAAACTACTCACAGATCATCGGAGAGGCTATGGTGTTGATGTAGAAGCCCTATGTGATCGATTCCCCCTCAAGCGGAGCGCCGGAAAAGGCCCTGATAATCCCCAAGTGCAGGGAATCATCAAAGCAATTCCCATAGGTGGAAGTGATAAGTATGGAGTGTCAAACCCACAAGAAGCTAAAGGTAAGATCAATTTATCTCTCAAGTCCTATCTTCCACTGATACGACTCTACGTACACCAAACGTTTTCTTCCAACTAGACACGAGAAATAAAACTACGTTGTGGGTATGAAGAGGATAACTTTGCATGATATAGGAGAGCTAAAATATAAAAGTAGGTGTTGTTATCATAAAGTTAGAATATATTACTAAATACTATAAATAGCAAGTGTGGAATAATGATGGATCAGTGTGCGGAATTGTCCTAGGCAATTGTTAACAAGACTGGTAAACACTATTTCAATTTCATAAGAGAGAGAGGCATAAGCTAACATACTTTCCCATCTTGGATCATATGCACTTATGATTGGAACTCTAGCAAGCATCCACAACTACTAAAGATCATTAAGGTAAAACCCAACCATAACATTAAAGTATCAAGTCCCCTTTATCCCATACGCCGTGACCCACTTATCCGTGTTTACGCTTCTGTCACTCAATCAACACAGACAATAAGTAAACCATGGAAATATTGCAACACCCTACAGCGGGAATCCCTCACGCTTGCATGACACGGAGGGCACAATAGGACAACACCAAAATAAAACATACAACTCATACCAATCTGGATCATCAATCAACCCAAAGAGAAAGGATATCTACTCAAAACATCATAGGATGGCAACACATCATTGGATCATAATATGTGGCATAAAGCACCATGTTCAAGTAGGGATTACAGCGAGGTGCGGGAGAGTGGACCGTGTAAAATAGATGAGGATGGTGATGTTGATGAAGACAATCACCGCGGCGATGATTCCCCTCCCGATGGCACTCCGGCACCACCGAGAGAGAGGAGGAGAGGTTCTCCCCCTTGTGCTTCCTCCTCCATGGCCTCCCCCCTAGATGGGGAGAGGTTCTCCCTCTGGTCCTTGGCCTTCATGGCGATGATGGCCTCTCCGAGATCCTCCTCCATGGCCTCCGGTGATGATGCCCCCCCCGGGAGGGTGCCAGAGAGGGCCTAGATTGATTTCTCGTGGCTACAGAGGCTTGCGGTGCCGGAACTTCTGATCTAGATTAATTTCTGGAGGTTTGGGTATTTATAGGAGAGGTTGGCATCGAGAACAAGTCAGTGGGCCCCACGGGTAGTCCACCAGGCACAGGGGTGCGCCCCACCCTCGTGGGGCCCACAGGACTCCCCTCCGGTAGATTTTTGTTCAGTGCATTCCTAGAACTTCTATTTCTTCACAAAAATAACAACACGGTAGTTCTGCTGAAAACAGTGTCAGTCTGGGTTAGTTCTAATCAAATAATACCAAAATCATATAAAACGATTGTAAACATGGCATGAATACTTAATAAATTATAGATACGTTGGAGACGTATCAACATCCCCAAGCTTAGTTCCTGCTCGTCCTCGAGTAGGTAAATGATAAAAGATATAATTTATAAAGTGTGAATGCTATGAAGTGCATAAGTTTGATCAATGATAATTTCAAACACTTTTTATAGCATCATTATATATCATAATAGTATCTTAACTCATAAAACTTCTCATGATCAAGTAGCAAGCTATTCACATGTTAAAGTATAGATCATAAACTTTCTTGAAAACTAACAAACTGTGCTATTAGTCATGAAACAATTGCAATTCATCTTATTTTCGGAAAGGGTCTCTGTAAGACCTTTGATTCGGCAAACTCCACATACTCAACTATCATTTAATCTTTCACAATTGCTAACACTCACGTGATATTTGTGGGTTCAAAGGTTTATTCGGAAACAGAGAAAGATAGTGGCTTATAGTTTTGCCTCCCAACCTTTTACCCCAAGCGTAATGTCAACAATAATAGTTCATGATAACTTACATCCAATTGGATATATATATATATATATATATATATATATATATATATATATATATATATATATATCATGATCTTTCCAACACAATGTGCTTGCCAAAGGATAAAATGTAAAAAAGGAAAGGTGAACATCACCATGACTCTTGTATAAGGTAGAAGAAAAGGATAAAAGATAGGCCCTTCGCAGAGGGAAGCAGAGGTTGTCATGTGCTTTTATAGTTGGATGCACAAAATCCTAATGCGAAAGAACGTCACTTTATATTGCCCCTTGTGATAGGGACCTTTATTATGCAGTCCGTCGCTTTTATTGGTTCCATATCACAAGATCGTATAAAGCTTATTTTCTCCACACTAATAGATCATACATATTTAGAGAGCAATTTTTTATTGCATGCAACAATGACAACTTACTTGAAGGATCTTACTCAATCCATAGGTAGATATGGTGGACTCTCATGGCAAAACCGGGTATAAGGATATTCGGAAGCACAAGTAGTATCTCTACTTGGTGCAAATAATTTGGCTAACATGAGGGGGAAAGGTAAGCTCAACATGTTGGATGATCCATGACAATATACTTTATTTCGGATATAAGAAAACATAATCCATTACGTTGTCTTCCTTGTCCAACATTTTAGAATGCCATATTTTAATGAGTGCTCACAATTACAAAAGATGTCCAAGATAGTATATTTATATGTGAAATCTCTCTTCCTTGAATATTCTTTCATGAATTGTTCAAGTGACCAATTCTATGTTTGCTAACTTTCAAATAAGTTTACTACTTATACTTATTTTGTGTGAAGTCATCACTCCCCATGATAAAGGTGGGGGGGGCTTTAGTCTCCAGTCTTTAGTGCCAGTTGTGGAACCGACACTAAAGGCCTTTACGAACCGGCGCTAAAGCCCAGTTCTGCACTAGTGTAGTGTACGAATTACGCCATGATATTGCAAAATACAGGGGTGCCTCACACCCTCTGTGCTTCACCGATGAGGTGATGGATCACAATTTCTAGAAGGGTTTAAACCCGTAAACATCAAGGCGTACGATGGAACAACAGACCCTGCTGTATGGATAGAAGACTTTATTCTTGACATCCACATGGCTTGTGGAGATGATCTCCACGCTATCAAATACTTACCTCTCAAGCTGAAAGGACCAGCTCGGCACTGGTTAAACAGCCTCCCAGAGAACTCTATTGGAAGCTGAGAAGAAATTTAGGATGCTTTTCGGGCTAAGTTTCACGGTACTTATGTCCAGCCCCCGGATGCTTATCAACTAAGTCATATAATCCAGCAATCCAGGGAGTGAGCCCATAAGCTTTGGAATCAGTTCTTAACTAAAAAGAACCAAATTGTCGACTATCCAGATGACGAGGCCTTAGCGGCATTCAAACACGGTGTCCGGGACGAATGGCTGGCTAGACACCTCGGACAAGAGAAGTCGAGAACAATGGAAGCCCTAACTACACTCATGACTCGCTTTTGCGTGGGCAACGACAGCTAGCTGGCTTGTAGCAGCAACAGCACCAGCGACCCTGGCACCTCTGAAGTCAGGGATGGCAACGGCAAGCCACGGTGCAATAAAAACAAGCGTCGAAACAATACTTGAAGCATAGACGACGCGGCGGTAAACGCCGGATTCAGTGGCTTCAGGCCCGGTCAATGGAAGATGCCATTCGAAGGCAACAGAGATAGTCCATCTAGCTTGGACAAAATACTGGATATGCCTTGCCAGATCCATGGCACCCCTGATAAACCTGCAAATCATACCAACCGTAAATGTTGGGTCTTTAAGCAGGCTGGCAAGCTAAATGCCGAACGCAAGGGGAAAGGACCTCAAATCGAAGACGAGGATGAACCTCGCCAGGCAGAAGAAATTCCCACCGGAGGTGAAAATCGTGAACATGATCTACGTCGCCCATATCCCCAAGAGGGAGCGCAAGAGCGCACTCCGGGACGTCTATGCCGTCGAGCCTGTCGCCCCCAAGTTCAACCCATGGTCGGCTTGTCCGATCACCTTTGATTGTAGGGATGATCTAACTAGTATCCGTCACGGAGGTTCGGCGGCCTTAGTGCTCGACCCCATAATTGATGGATATCATCTTACTCGAGTCCTTATGGATGGCGGCAACAGTCTCAGTCTGATATACCAAGACACTATCCGCAAGATAGGAATAGACCCATCAAGAATTAAGCCCAGCAGCACTACCTTTAAAGGAGTGATACCAGGCGTAGAAGCCCGCTGCACGGGTTCATTGACATTAGAAGACGTATTCGGCTCCCCTGATAACTTTCGAAGCGAAGAGTTAATCTTCGACATCGCTCCGTTCCGAAGTGGCTATCACGCACTACTCAGAAGAATGCCGTTCTCCCGCTTTAATGCAGTCCCGCATTATGCCTACTTAAAGCTCAAAATACTTGGACCACGTAGCGTCATCAAGGTCAATGGAAACATGGAGCGCTCCCCCTGTATGGAGGAAGACACTACGGCCCTAGCGGCCGAGGTCCAAAGCGGCTTATTTAGGCCCAACAGTTCATCGGTCGTCAAGACACGGCTAAACGTGTATGGTCCACACTACAATGCGGCAGCTCAGAAGAACCTGAGCTCGATTAGCAGTTGCGACCCTATCGACTGCCTCATAAGGTGGTAGCATACGTACCTCGTGTACACAATTATGCCCTTAAAATACCTTAGGCGGCGCTCGGGGCGCACATCATACAAATAGTTCATAGTTCGGCTTGACCCTATTCGGACTCTAAAATAAATCCTCCTTTTTCAGGTTCACTCGAAAGAACCTAAATCGTTTACGGCTATGTAGGATACTCTTTTTTAGAATCCTGTTTTTCTTTTCTTTTCTACAGACGGCCATCATAATTCTCCTTCTCAAGGACATATTACCAAGGAGAAAAAGGCACAGACGTGCAGCAGGGCCACATGTTGAGATTTCTTTTTAGATTGAAGCTCTATGTAAACCTTTTTATTGTCTTTTATTTCCTTTTAATTTTTGGCATGTAAAATGCCCGAGGCTGTTATCGGCATTTCCCACCTATCCACCCCTCTCGCGACCCAACTCTCTCTCGTGCGATCCTCGCGCGGCGACCGATGCCATCGATTCCGTCGACATCCACCACCTCACAGCACACCGACGAGCTGGTCTCTAGACCCCTCCGTCCTCTATGGCTAGATCTGCCACTCCTGGCCTCCGGAGCAAGCCCACGACCCCTCGCCCCGTGGCTAGGGTTTCCGCTGCTGCGTCGCTTCCATCACCGGCTCCTCTCTGGCGGATCATCCCCATCGGACACCGTGCCCTGTCCACCCCCTGATGACGCCCCCCAACTCGGTCTCGCGCGCATTGGGTTGTATGGCATCGACCCCGACCTCTTTTGTCGCGTCTCCGGTGCGGCCGTGCATACTGTGCATCATGTGACGGCCTCCTGTGTCGCGCGATGGTGGTAGATTCTTCAGTGAGCACTTGTACCTCTTCTCTCTCCTCTACAACATCTCCTGCTTATCTTATTTCGTGTGCTGTTCATGAATATTGGTGGAACTGATAATAATCGTGTGTACTGTTGGAATTTGTATTCTAAAAATTTATTTGCAGCATTCGCTTGTGCCTAATTACTTTTGATTCCTGATCTATATTCAGCATAGGTTATAAGGCTTGCATTTTCACTTTGATAGCATAGCTAAGATTAACCAGATAGATATCACATGAATTCTGTATGTTTTAACTTTGCATGATTGAGCACAGGACATCCAGGGCAGGTGAGGCCTAGCACTAGTAGAAAAGGGGGCATCAGTCCCGGTTCGTAAGGGCCTTTAGTCCCAGTTCTTGAACAGGGACTAAAGGATCCTTACTAATGCCTCTCCCCTTTAGTCCCGGTTCAAACTGGAACTGGTACTAAAGGTCGCGGCCATGTGGAGCTCCACCTTTAGTCCGCGTTGGTGTTACCAACCGGGACTAAAGGAAATTTTATGATTTTTTTTTTGAATTTTTTTTTTGAAAATTTTTTATTTTCAAATTTCTGAATTATTTTAACCTCTAATCTCTAATCATCACCCCTCATCACTGCTCAATTTATCCTCTAATCTCTAATCACCCCTCATCATTCCTAATCATCTAACTTCCCGAACGGTCACCCATCCTCCCACTCCCCCAGCCTGAGCACGCTTAACTTCCGGGTTCTATTCTCCCTCGTTTCCAAGTCTGCACTTGTTGTTTTGCTGATAATAGTAAGATGTCAATCCTATTAACCCTCAGGAATTTTGTGTGAGCATGAAGTGACACATTTCACTGTTTGAGTTTGAAACTATTGTTTTAAAAAACAATAATTATTTAGTAACACTAATATTTCTTGAATAATTAGTTTGACCATTGTTTGACCATTGTTTGACCATTGTTTGACCATTGTTTGACCAAAATTCAAAATAACTGAAATAATTATTTAGTAACACTAATATTCTAGAATAATTAGTTTGACCATTGTTTGACCATTGTTTGACCACAGTTTGAAATTTTTTCGATTTTTTCCACTCTAGATTTTAAAAGCCCCGTAACTTTTTTTCTGTTAGGTTTTTGAGGATTCTAAAAATGACTTTAAAAGCCCCGTAACTTTTCAAGTAGATGATTTTTCATATAAAAAACTGTTTCATCCGAGTCAGTATGCAAAAGTTATGCCCATTTTTCTAAATTCTAGAGAGATTTTGCAAATAAAATCGAAATTCATATTTGTAAATTTTCCCAACAACTAGACCACATATCACATGGGAAACTTATTTTTTTTATTTTATTGACATTTTCATCATTTTCTTTTTTTAACTGAAAAGGCGATCCGGGGGGGGGGGAGTTTGAAAATGGGACCTTTAGTACCGGTTTGTGCCATGAACCGGTACTAATGCCTCAAACCCCATTAGTCCCGGTTCGTGGCACGAA
This sequence comes from Triticum dicoccoides, assembly GCF_002162155.2. Lineage (NCBI taxonomy): Eukaryota > Viridiplantae > Streptophyta > Magnoliopsida > Poales > Poaceae > Triticum > Triticum dicoccoides. The sequence continues at coordinate 37,029,570 of NC_041381.1, read as the reverse complement.
CCGGGACTAAAGATCTAACCCTTTAGTCCCGGTTGGTGCCACGAACCGGGACTAATGGCCATCGCACCCTTTAGTCCCGGTTCGTGACACCAACCGGGACTAAAAGGTCCAGACGAACCGGGACAAATCGCCCACGTGGCCCCTGGGCGCACGAACCGGGACTAATGCCCCCATTAGTCCCGGTTCTAGACTAAACCGGGACTAATGGGCTAAACCGGGGTGGACCAAAGCCCTCTTTTCTACTAGTGTAGGTATTTCATTTTAGTTTGCACATTTCAATGACGAGTAATATGGTGTCCAATATATTTGTTATAGTCTTACAAATGCAAAGACGGAAAATATGTTATTTTTATTATTATCCAAAGGATGGTCAGTGTTGCACAACTTCAGGTTTATAATGCTAGTTCATTAATTCCAAGTAGTAAAGACATACTTGTTACTTTATGCATGACAAACCTCAAGTACATCATGAAGAAAGGGAAAGTAATGTATGGCTACCCGTTGTAAATTGTTCCTTCTTACTTCAGTTAGTGTGCAATTGAATCAATTCTTTAAGAATTCAGTTAGTAAATTTAGACATTTGGGAAGGCATCGGTCTTTAAGAATTTAGTTCAGTTGAGACAACATTTGCATTGCAGTAATAATGAAATGAGATTGCATATCCAATCGTCACACTAATATCTTTGCTTTGCACATTATAGTCAGTACATCTCCCAGCCGATCGACGCTGATGCCACAGTCCTCGAGCAGAACAGGGTGAGCTTGATACCCTTTTATTCTTGATGTGAAATTATTTAGGCTGTAGATTTTGAGCTGTTCAAGGTGTGGACCATTGTGAATTGTTCAAGGTGTGGACTGTTGTGTGGTTCCAGTAAAATTATAACTGTATAGATATTTCCGTGTGCATAAAATCTGCATTGTACACTGTCCCTGATATTATGCATTTTATTGATACTCCACTAGAGTTGCTATCTCCTGGTGTTTATGGGTTCTGATTCTGCTTGTACAGATTTTGAATTTTTCGTGTAATAACAAGTACACCGATTAGTACCCCACAAATAAACTATTAGTGTGGGATATCTCTCAGTGAAACTGTATCATATTCTTTGTTAATATTTTGCATGCCATTTGAAGTTCACTTGCCAAGCTTAGTACTGCATTTGTTGGCGCTTTGAGATGAACTTGCAGCATAAACATCAAGTTAGATGAAAAATCCTCCAATGCCGATTTTGATTTAAACATTGATTTAATATAGTCCACAACATTACATATTTTTATTTGAACTTGGCCTATGTTTATGCCCAGTTTGTGTTAATTACTTGAAGTTCATCTGTCACTTCTTTACTGACATTCTTGTTTGTTAAGAAATGTGGTACAGTGTCTATGCTGGCTCAATTTTCTTTACATAATATTCAGCTGATCGCTTGTACATAAAAATTTTGATCCAGAAAAACCAAGTACTTGTACAGCACGCACAGCTTCCTCTCATAAAAAAACTAAGTGCCCGTGTCTCTCACTTTTGTTCACATTTCTTTTAGAGTATAGAAATCTTTGATCCAGATAAACTAAATACCTGTACAGCGCACAAGTTCCTCTCACAAAATATACCAAGTACTTGTCTCACTTTTGTTCACATTTCTTTACAGTATATAAATGATTGATCCAGATAAACTAAATACATGTACAGGCGCACAACTTCCTCTCACAAAATAAACTAAGTGCTTGTTTGTATCATGTTTGTTTAATTTGCTTTCTTCTTTGAGAAATCTCATGTTTGTTTGCTAGGCCAGAAAATAGACAGCTCCCAGCCTGGTTGGCCCCATGCACTTACTGTTTGTTTGGTCCAGAACCAATGGTTGAACCAATTGCTGCTGCTATTACACTTGTTGTTCTGTCATGTGTGTTTGTTACTTGTCACTTGTAGGCTAACTTGATTATACTATCATTTGACACACTTTTATTTGGACCAATTTTGCTTGTTTTCACGTGTGTTGCCCACAATTACGTGCCATCAGCTACCAAAAAGCAGACGGCAAAGACCAGGCTGACGGCAAAGAAGCTCTTTGCCGTCCGCATGATCTTTGCCGTCCGCCAGCAGACGGCAAAGAATCTTTGCCGTCAGCTGGCAGACGGCAAAGAGAGAGGTGGCCCCCACCCCCCGCCTGTTTGGGAAAAACTTAAGGGCCCACCTCTTTGCCGTCTGCCA
>NC_041381.1:37026064-37026584 GCF_002162155.2 Triticum dicoccoides | reverse complement strand
GATTTAGTTTTAGTTTTAGTTTTAGGTTTAGTTTTAGTTTAATTTTAGGTTTAGATTTAGTTTTTTCCTTTTTTTTCTGTTTTATTAGTTTTAGGTTTATGTTTAGTTTATATTTAGTTTTAGTTTTAGTTTTAGGTTTAGTTTAGTTTGAGGAAAGAAGAAGAAGAAGAGAAAAAGAGGAGAGGAGGAGAAGAAGAAGAGGAAAAAGGAAAGGAAGAAGAAGAAGAGGAGGAGGAGAAGAAAAAAGAAGAAGAGGAAGAAGAAGAAGAAAAAAGAGGAGAGGAGGAGAAGAAGAAGAGGAAAAAGGAAAGAAGAAGAAGAAGAAAAAGAAGAAGAAGAAGAAGAAGAAGAAGAAGAAGAAGAAGAAGAAGAAGAAGAAGAAGAAGAAGAAGGAAGAAAAGGAAGAAAAGGAAGAAAAGGAAGAATAGGAAGAAGAAGAAAAGGAAAATGAGGAAAAACCCAGACCCGACACGGCACCCCGACCCGACACGGCACCCCGACCCTGACACGACACCCCGAC